>NC_056726.1:656523253-656668253 GCF_019279795.1 Protopterus annectens
TGTATGCATACATTTGTACTATGGAGAGGGAGAGGTATATCTGCATGTAGTTATGGGTGCATATATATATCTATATATATCTATATAGATGGGCCCATCTCATTTGCTCACTCAACTGAGTGCAGTGAGATCATATTCTGATTTCAGGCACTCCTACTGTGTACAAAGAGAGCATCTGGGAAACAGACAAAAAAAATTAAGCTTATTTCCTGCCTTTCCTGTTAAGTGGTATAGACTATTTGTAGGCTTCTGAGCTCCCAAGCCCTTCTGTGTTTGAGGGAAGCCTTCTAGCTTGTTTTTTTTTTTTTCTTATAACTAGCCAGTTTTCTAGTTTCAGCACTCAAATCTGTTTCTTTGATCTCAGCACTTGTTCAGATAAAAAAAAAAAAAAAAAAAAATTTATCTGCTTTTACTGTACTTGTGTTTCTACCTACTTCATTTTACTTTTGCATCATCTTAAAAATACTCAATTGTATTTATTACTGCTTGGTGTAACTCATTCTAAGCCTTTTGGTTTAAACACTTGGGCTTCGGACCAGTTGTTTTGCACTGAGAGGGTTTGTGGTCTGCACTGTTGTGGCAGAACAGGTAGCTGTTGGGAACTGCTGATTGAGGGCTCAGTGTCTGTTATTCTAAAAGTGTATTAATTCTGGTTTAAGCACTTGGGCTTTCAGGCCAGTTATTTTACATTAAGAGGGTTCGTGGTCTGCACTCTTGTGGGAGGAGAGGCTGGACTCTGCCCTTCTGAGCTAGGAATTTCTGGTTAAAGGCTTATAGTGCATGCATATCTGAACTGCTTCTTACCGAAGTTGGTGCGCCTTGTTTGCTGTGGCATAGACTGGATTCAGGCCTGCTGGATCTAGCTTTGTTTGTGTAACTTGAGCACTAATCCAGACATTCTCTAAAGTATTCAATTGTATTTATTACTGCTTGGTTGTAACTTGATTAAAGTGTAGCTATCATTCTAAATCTTTTGGATTAAGCACTTGGGCTTCAGACCAGTTGTTTTACATTAGGAAGGTTTGTGGCAAGCACTGTGGTGGCAGGACAGGTAGCTTTCATCCTTCTAAGTTGGGAACTGCTGATTGAGAGCCCAGTGTCCAAGGGTATTAGTTCTGGTTTAGGCACTTGGGCTTCAGGCCAGTTATTTTACATTAAGAAGGCTCGTGGTCTGCACTCTTGTGGGAGAAGAGGCTGGACTCTGCCCTTCTGAGCTGGGAATTTCTGGTTAGAGGTTTATAGTGCCTGAATATTTGAACTGTATCTTACTGAAATTGGTACACCTTGTTTGCTCTAGCATAGACTAGATCCAGGCCTGCTGAATCTAGCTTTGTTTATATGCTTGTTGTTTGTTTGCTTGTTATTTCCCTGGAAGCTAATTCCACCTAATAGCGGCTTCTCAGCTTCTGTGGATCACTAGTGATATCTGCATTGCTTACTGTACTAGTTCCTTGTTTCACTTGAAAGAAAGTTACTGTTTGTCGTTTTTGCATTTAGTTACTTGTAACACATTGCACTCAAGTTACCTGGCACTTGCTCACTAAAGCAATTATATAAGTCAGCAATAAAAATTAAAAGCACTACACCCTCACTCCCCACTGGCCCTTGTTTTCAATTATTAAGGAATTCCCAATATTATTCTAGCATGTCCAAAGGTCAGTTGTCAATCTCCTCTCTGGTCCAGCTGGTGAATCTGGGAATCTTGAGGCAATGTTATAACTGCCTCATGTACACAGACAACCCTCTCCTCCTCCCACATAACACAAATACTTGCGAGAGATGCAGCTATTTAGCCAAACTGGAGGCTGAGCTCTCTCAACTCAGGACTGGCAAGACCAGACAGGAGGAGAAGGCAACTACACACACCACAAAACCAGCCTCACATAATGCTACCACACCACTGAATCAAACACATAAACACACAAAGACATACTCGGAGGCTCTGAGTAAAAATTTACCTAAACAGCATAGGCCTTCAAAGCAGACACCCAAACAACTGCTACCTCAAGACACCCCACAAGCAACACATAAACCATAAAAGCAGTGTGCAAAGCAGTCACAGCCCTTAAGGCCAAATACAACACCAAACATACTTGTCATAGGTGACTCTATAGTCAGACACACTGACGTCCTACTCACCAGGCTGAACAAGGAGAGGGTCACAGTAAGCTGCCTGTCGGGCGCTAGAATCCACCACATAACACAAGCACTCTGGTCACTCCACGGCAAGTACAAATATGACACAGTCATTGTCCATGCTGGTGTGAACGACCTGAGACGTACCTCCCTGGACTACATGAAAAGAGACATAGAGGAGCTCTCTGATTATGTAGCCCAGGCAGGTATGACCCTGACCCTGAGCAGTATCCTTCCTTCACCAAAAATGATGCCACAATATAGAGACAAGATGATCAGCTTTAACAATTGGCTTAATGTCTGGTGTCATTCAAAGGGGATCCAGTGTCTGTCTGCCTGGGATGACATGCTTGACAAGCCACGCTGCATGAGGGACGGCTTGCACCTGTCACCCCTGGGATTCTGGATATTGGCTAAGGATCTTGCCACCCCCATAGTGCCTTTTTTAGGCAAGGCTCAAATTCTAAACCTACCACCCCAGAAAACAAAAATGGGAAGAAACTGAGGGTAATGCTGCTCAATGCCAGAAGTCTAAATCTCAAAATGCACGCACTCAAGGCCCTTCTCAGTATGGAGAACATTGATGTCTGTGCTGTAACTGAAACCTGGTTCAAGGCTCCTGAGAGCACCCCGGCACTATTAGGTTTTACCTCATATCATCCGTTCGGCCCCAAAACCCGGACCACACCACAAAAGGAGGGTGTATCCATATTCATAAAGGATACCCACACCTCCAGGTTGGTGGCAACGCACTAAGCTTGGAAACCATCCAGGTGCAACTAACCATAGGCAAAACTGCTCTACAAATTGTAGCATGCTACAGGCCACCCTCTCAAACTCAGGAACCCCACACAGCCTTCCAGAAGACACTGGAGGGTATAAATGTATCTCCAAACACCATCATATTGGGTGACTTCAACTACCCGAATATAGACTGGGAACATTACTCAAGCCCTAACTTTCTAGCCCAATGGTTCCTGGAGTTCATAAATTCAAATGCCATGGAACAGCTAGTCACTGTTCCCATGAGAGGAGAAAATATACTAGATCTCATTATCACAAACATGGGGACAAAATGCTCCACACTGGAAGTATATCCCTCATTGGTGAGATCTGATCATAAACTAATCTCACTGGAAATTCACATCCCGCCCCCACCCCAAACAAAAAAGATCACAGTGAAGAACTTCTCTAAAGCAAACTTCACACTACTCAAGACTGGTGTGGTATCCTTCAAGGCCCCTGAGCCAGTGGAAACCACAACCCAAGCTGCAGAAGCCCTTACAAATGCCTTCTATGAACACCTCCAGGACTGCATGGATCAGGCAATCCCAAATAAAACCAAGACTCTTTCCACAAAGGGCAAACATCCAGTCTGGTGGACCCCAGCCATTAACAAACTTTACAATAAGAGGAGAAAGCTATTACATGATAGAACAAAATCCATAAAAGGGAAGTCACCCCTGATCATTATTAGTAAAACAATACGAGCACTCATAAAATCAACTAAGGCCAATTTTGAGAGAAAAATTGCCATGGATTCAAAGGGCAATCATAAGGCCTTTTTCAGCTATGTTAGGAACCTGGGTGGAAACTCCCAGATATGCTCAGAATTAGTCCAAAATGATACAAAAATCACTGAACCCACAGACATTGCCAACATACTGGCAGACAGGTTCAGTGAAAACTTCACCCTCTCCCCTAAAGGAGAGATAACTATCCCAGCAGAGTGTAGCCTCCCAGACATCTCAAATGTGCAGGTGAAAGCTGCTCTCTCTAAAGCTAAAAACACAGCATCAATGGGACCGGATGGTGTCCCCGGCAGTGTGCTACACGAGCTAAATGAGGAATTAAACCCGCACATAAGGCAGCTGTTTAATCTCAGCCTTACCACAGGATACGTGCCCAAGGAGTAGCGTACGGCAACTGTGGTCCCACTCCACAAAGGCGGTGCCTCTATGGACCCTGGTAATTACCACCCCATAAGCTTAACAAGTCTAGTCTGCAAAGCTATGGAGAGGATCATAATGGAGCTCATAAACAAAGATATAGGGGACTTACAGACATTGGACCCGACCCAGTTTGGCTTCATCAAGGGCAGATCATGCCTTGACGAAGCCAAGGCATGATCTGCCCTTGACGAAGCAAAGGGCAGATCATGCCTTTTGAATTTGGTCGACTTCTTTGAAACAGTCACCAAGGCCATTGATGAGGGAAAGGCAGTCCATACAGCCTACCTTGACCTTGCAAAGGCCTTCGACACAATACCCCACTCGGGTATTGTAGAAAAACTTACCAGCTTAAATGTAAACCCATATGTCACAAGATGGGTTGCAAACTGGCTTAAGGACAGAACCCACATGGTTAGAGTTGCTGGCGCTATGTCAGACTCCAAGCCGGTCACAAGTGGTGTCCCACAGGGCTCGGTCCTTGGCCCCTATTGTTCGGCATCTACTTCTCAGAAGTACAGGCCAACATGGGAGGACTTTGGCTGACAAAGTTTGCAGACGACTGCAAACTGGGCGCCATAGTGGAAAGTGCATCGGACACGGATATCCTTCAGAAGGGACTCACGGAAACAGATAGCTGGTGCCAGAGCCATGGCCTGAAGTTAAATGCCAAAAAATGTAGAGTCATACCCTTCGGGAAAAACAAGGTAACCCCAAGCTACCATATAGGTGGCAATCCACTAAGCACAGAAGAGGTTATCAGGGACCTGGGGACCCAGGTTGACAGTGGCCTTTCTTTTGACACTCACGTTGCTAAAGTGGTTAGAAAGACCTTCGACATTGCCCACCTGATCATGAAGGGTTTCACATCCAGATCTAGTGAGGTCATTGTTCCCCTGTACTCTTCACTTATCAGACCAATGATCGAGTACAATGCCCCATTCGGGATGTATTTCACCCGACATCTGCAGCAATTGGAGAGACCCCAAAAGTTCCTCACCAAAAGGATAAAGGGACTCCAAAATCTGTCATATGCTGCCAGATTGAAGAAACTCCAGCTCTATTCAGTTGCATACCGTCTGCTCAGAGGTGACATGTGCCTGACATACAAGGCCATGTCCAACCCAGAATTAATGGACATGCTCCACCTCAAAAAATCCAAATCCACCAAAACCACTAGAGCAAGTGACTTAAACCTTAGCATGGATATAAATAGGACGTGCTGGAGGGATAGATTTATCACTCAGAGACTCCCTATGCTGTGGAATAAAATCCCGATCCATGTGAGGCAGAGCACCTCGCTGGCTCTGTTCAAGAGAAATCTTGACCTGTGGATGGGAGATCATAGGTTTATCCCAGGAATCATCTCTGTGTCACTACTGGACAGAGGCACAGCAAACTAATGGGCACAGTATTTTTTTATATAAGGGGTGGCGTAAGCCACAAAAATTTGGGCTAGGCTTATAAATGCCTTAGGGCACATAGCCTAGTATGAACCTATGAACCTATGAACCTATGAACCTATAGATATATATATATATATATATATATATATATATAGATAGATATATATATATATATATATATATATATATATATATATATATATACACACACACACACACACACACACACACACACACACACACACACACACACACACCTCTACATATTTATATCTACATCTGGTTATACCATTCTTTGACATGTAAATTTGACTGTGCTGCAGTGGGACTCATAGCGGGAGTGACTGCTAGTTAGACGGCAGCTCTACCCAATGAACACTATTGCTTATATCCCTGGGGCGGTCCGAATAGACCCACTCCAGCAAACACCTGCACGCCTAGACCCATAATTACATAATTACATACCCATAGTTCCCCCACCCGCACCTCCTCTACAGTACTCATCTTTACCCTGGGTGCAGGTCGGGTCTAAACATACCACTACACACTGCCCTCTCTCCTCTTCACGGGACCCATCTCGTACATTGTCTCGACCCATGGGTCATCAGGCTTTCCCACCATTGTAGTCCGGGTATGTACATGCCCCGCCTTGATAGGTCATTGCACGGGCTTCCTCCTATCACAAGACAATTTTTGGGGTGCCCTGCATGGGACGCTCCTGTCTCTATTCCAAGATAAGACTTCTCGGGTCAACTGTGTCCCCCCCCAGTTGTATCTTGCCTGTGGTCTGGGGAGCAGTGGATTGTTTACATTGTTTGTGGGTTTGTTTGTATGTTTCCTCTGTCCGGGTGGTGGTGGGGGGTCATGTTACGTGTTACATGTTTGTTGCTTGGGCCCCTCACCTCCATTGGCATGGCCTGTGAACATATGTCATTCTTACTTGCTGTACCTTATCATAGCTATATATCTGTGTATATCTACACACACATATATATAATACACATATATGTATATATATATATATATATATATATATATATATATATATATATATATATATATATATGTGTGTGTGTGTGTGTGTGTGTATATATATATATATATATATATATATATATATATATATATATATATATATATATATTTATACACACACACATATATATATACATATACACACACACACACACATATATATATATATATATATATATATATATATATATATATATATACATATATATATATATATATATATATATATATATATATATATATATATATATATATATGTGTATGGGTTCATGTGAAAACAACGACATGCAAAAGAACGACATTCACTATATCGAAACGAAACCATCGACTTTGCAAAACATCGACACTACATTTATACGTAAGTACAGCGCTAACATGGGTACTGCAGGGGGGAAGTAAAGGATATGATACGACACTGTACCCATACTACTTCCCCCCTGCAGGACCCATGTTAGCACTGTACTTACATATAAATGTAGTGCTGATGTTTTGCAATGTCGATGGTTTCGTTTCGATATAGTGAATGTCATTCTTTTGCGTGTCATTGTTTTCACATGAACCCATATATATATATATATATATATATATATATATATATATATATATCTAACGACATGTGGATGTATGGGTGTCTGCATATGTCTCTATGTATATGTGTGTATTTATTTATATGTCTGTCTATGTGTGTATACATTTGTACTACAGAGAGGGGGAGGTATATATCTATATAGTTATGGGTATTTATACCAACACATATACCTCTAAATATTTAGCTACATATCCTGTAATGTTGACTGGTATTGCTGGATACTCTGTTTTGTGTGCATACTGGCCAACCTTGTGTGCCACGTATGCTTTGCGATACCTACAAATAAATCTGTTAGTGTACACAGAGCCACACGTGACATCTATTGTTAGTACCAGGAATCCATTCATCCCATGTGGGACAACCCCCACATTGGGTATTCGACCTTTGTCTACACCCAGGGTTACATAGGTACCCCTGGCTATGTGCCTGGTCTACGGCGTGTGCCATACTTAGGATACTTGGGTCGGAACATCAGATGGGATGGGTCCCGAGGGGTGAGGGGTGGAGCAATGTGTGGTGTTGTGGTAGCTACAGGCCGGTAACCAGGGTGGGGATGGTGGCTGCGTGTGCTGTGGGTGGGTGGAAGCAGAACTGTGGGTTATGCATGTATGGGTTGGGGATGGCCTGGGTTGGATGGGCCTGTACTGCTCGGCCCACCTAGTGGGTGAGGGCAGGCCAGGATATGTGATGTTGACATGTGACACATGACAGAGGGCTAATTTAGTTCACTAGTTCAATGACAGATGTACAATACTATGAGCTTGGTAGTGTCTTGCAGGGCGGACCTGTTTGACTGGGTGGGGTGGTATGCAAATTCGTACGTGACCTATATTGTTTGGGGCCTCTCAGGCCCATTGACGGTGCATGTGGACATATATGTTTCTGTTCATCTACCATTGGTATCTACATATGTCTGGCCATATATACCTCTGTGGGTATATATATTTGCTTACATATTTCTAACTATATTGGAATATACCTATGGAGACATATATCTGCGTACATATGTCACTTGATGTGTATATGTGGACATATAGATGTTGACATATATATGTTTAGTTGTCAGCATTTGCATGTATATCTGTTCATATATTTGTATATATATATATATATATATATATATATATATATATATATATATATATATATATATATATATATATATATATATATATATATATGTATATATCTCTAGATATTTATATATGTGTATATATATATATATATATATATATATATATATATATATATATATATATATATATATATATATATATATATATGTGACTATATCTATGGATATGTTGTATCTGTTTAGATAGTGATATAGTTTCACACACACACCCATCTAGCTGTTGGTATACATTCTCTGTACTGTTGCATGACTGGGCTGGGATTATGTTTCTGACACCATACACTTTCTGCATATCTGGCATGGCTTATTGGTAGATCGTTTCTTGTATGGTGTGCATGGTCCTGGGTTCCGGCCTTGCAGAAGTTGTTTGTTTTGTTGCTGGGCAGAACACCAGCCATTGGATATGGTGTGCTTATGGCACTTCTAAGTGGTTGTAAGCAGGTTTGCACAGAGGTAAGCACTGGTGGCTTCCAGTCACAGTGTCTTACACCCAGTTAGCTTATCCTTTGCTTAATCTGTGTCGGCGGTGCTTCACCCCACTCAAATGCACTTGCACACGCTTACTGGTGCTTACATATGCTTACTAATGCTCATCTGTGCTTACGCCTGCTTACTGCTGACTTATTCATTATTGTACTGACTCTTCACATGTGCATTTAATGCAGTACTCCATTTCAAATTTAAATGTTATTTAGTAGGTTGTACAACCACAAAATGTAAATAAATGTTCGTATACAGGCTTCACATGGAAAATGGTATGTACTGCAGTGGGACTCGAACCAGGAATGCCTGCTCGTTAGGCGGAAGCTTTTATCACTACGCTATTGTTGTGCTCCTTCATTTGCATATATCTTCCTTTTTAGCCTCTTCAGCCTTTAAAGCTCCTTTAACCGTAGCTAAGCGATGGGCGCACCTGTGCACCTACGGTTAGCTGTACTCTGGGTTTTAAAAATTAATAAGGGGGTTACTTCTTTTTATTTTTATGTCCTGTTGCTGTTGTACACATGGGGACTGTTGGTGGGGATATGTGGACACCTATGAGCATTCTCGCACATTTATATACACTTTCTGCTGTTCTACTTTGCAGGGGCATGTTTATTCTGAGAGCTCTGCTCTCAGACACATCCCCTGCACTCGTATACACTCCATGTAGGATTAGGAGTTCAGGCAGCGCGCCTTCATTAATATGCATGGTGCGCTGCCATCCTCCTCCTAAATGGCCACTTCAGTGCAGGGCTAGACTAGTCCTGCACAGAAGATTAGTGAATCTGGGGGATTATTTATTCACTGGTCTCACAGTGTACATCCTAACCCCCATCTCAGGCACTTCATCTCTAGCTTTCCCAGCTGTTCTATCATTACTACCTACATTTCTGTACCATACATTATTACTGCCTGCACCACTGTTTTCCACTGTTTTGTATACCTTACTTTTAAGCTTTTTTAACATTCTTCTCTCACACAATACCCTGACGATCCCCATTTTTATTTTAAATGATTCACCAAAATTCTACACTTTTTGGACTTTTCAAACAACTCTATTTTTAGCCTCAGGACGAAACTTTGGTTGTCCGATCATTTGTGAACCTAAAAAAATGTTCCTTCATAATAAAATTTAGGATTGATCTGTACTTTAATGTACAGATAATGTACAGATATTCCATTATAGTTTATCTAAATTCATTAACAATACTAATCAATAAAACTCGCTAGAACTAGATTTGCCTGAATAAAATAATATATTATTTAATGGTACACTGAAAAGAACATCATTTCAAAATTTATATTGACATCTGCTGAAATAAAAACCTCCAAACAGTCCTGTTTGAATATATGAAAATATAAACATATAAATAGCATTTTATGGCACTAAAATATAAATTATAGCACCATTTCTTTCATCTGTATTCTCTGCTTAGAATGGCCACAAAAGGATTTAACTTTTAAACAAACCTAAAATCCTTTCACACAGACATAACACCCAACTTACAACATTCCTCATAACACAGTACATCTCCAAGCACAAACTACTATCAACACTACATTCAGATAATACCACTACCCTATCCCAATGTGGGGACATCCACCCCAACCCCAGACCTACTACATCTGCCCCCCCCCCAAATCTCACAAATCCCTAAAACTCACCACCATTAATATACAAAGTATTAGAAACAAAATACCAGAAGTCCATGCATGAATATCCCATTTTCAACCTGATATAATTGTTATAACTGAGACATGGATAATGCCATATATAAAAGGCACCGAATTTCTCCCGCCAGGTTTCATCTGTCTAAGATCAGACAGACCTCACAAGAAAGGGGGAGGAGTAGTACTTCTCTAGCATAATTCCCTTACCATTGTCCCCTACTCAAACTCTACTCCACAATTCCCTACAGCTGAATTTATCATAGCGCATCTAAAAATGAACAAATTCAAAAGTGTCTGCTTGGTAGTCTTATACATCCCTCCAGTTAATAATATCCCTATATTAGAAGAAATCTTAGCCTGGACCTCAAATAATATCCACAATTAAACAATAATTTTATATGATGTTAACATAAACTGTCTAGATCATACAACTACCTCTCCCAATGTATTCATCAATCTCCATAACTTCACTCAGCTCATTACTAGCATAACTGGACATAGAAAAAACAACACAGTGGCTCCATTCTCGACTGAATTTTAGTTTCTGACCCTAACAAAATTTCTTCAGCAGGAACTCTCCCCAGCAATATCAGTGACCATCATCCTGCCTACATAACACACAACAATCTCCACAACTTTAAACCATCACCAATACAAAACCACTAGAAAGTTAGCTAACTTTGACCAAACAAACTTCAACGAAACACTGAGTAAAGTTAAGTGTAGTACTCTAAAATCCCTAACCCTGGATGAAGCTGTTGAATTATTCCTAAACATCGTCAATAAAATGGCCCCTCTTTGAAACAATAGAATAAAAACAAATCACTCAATATGGCTTTCTAGAGAATCCAAATTATGACTACAAGAGACAGAACATGGAAAAAATGGCAGAACCATGCTTGGGTGAATGACCTGAGATGTACCTCCCTGGACTACATGAAAAGAGACATAGAGGAGCTCTCTGAGCATGTAGCCCAGGCCGGTATGACCCTGACCTTGAGTAGCATCTTACCCTCATCAAGAATGATGCCACAATATGAAGACAAGATGATCAATTTCAACAATTGGCTTAAGTATTGGTGTCATTCAAGGGGGATCCAATGCCTGTCAGCCTGGGATGACATGCGTGACAAACCACGATGCTTTGCTAGGGACGGCTTGCACCTGTCATCCCTGCGCTTTTGGATATTGGCAAAGGCTCTTGCCACCCCCATAGTGCCTTTTTTAGGCAAGGCTCAAAAGACAAACCCACTTCCATAGGTATCACAAGGGATAAGAAACTAAGAGTAATGCTACTCAACGCTAGAAGTCTAAACCTCAAGATGCATGCACTCGAAACTCTCCTTAGCATGGGGAACATTGATATCTGTGCAGTAACAGAAACCTGGTGCAAGGCTCCCGAGAGCACCCCAGCACTACCAGGTTATACCTCATACCATGCTTTCCGGCCCCAAAACCTGGACCGAACCACAAAAGGGGGGGGGATCAATATTCATCAAAGATACCCACACCTCCAGGTTGGTGGCACAGCACAAAGCATCAGAGACTATCCATGTGCAACTAACAGTGGGTAAAACTGCCTTCCAGTTTATAGCCTGCTACAGACCACCCTCCCAAACCCAGGAACCCCACTCAGCCTTCCTGAGAACACTGGAAAATATGAAGTTCTCTCCAAACACTATTATATTGGGTGACTTCAACTACCCAAACATAGACTGGGAGCATTACTCTAGCTCCAACACCCTAGCCCAAAGGTTCCTAGAATTTATAAACTCAAATGCTATGGAACAACTTGTTACCACTCCCACAAGAGGGGAAAACATACTGGACCTGATCATCACCAACATGGGGACTCTATGCTCCAGACCAGAAGTGTATCCCTCACTGGTAAGATCAGACCATAAAATAATCTCACTGGATATTCACATCCCGACCCTACCCCCAGCCCAGAAAACCACAGTGAAAAACTTCTCTAAAGCAAATTTCACACTCCTCTAAACCATGGTGGAATCCTTCAAAGCCCCCGGGCCTGTGGAAAATACGGCCCAGACCGCAGAATCCTTTATAAACGCATTCTATGAACACCCTCAGGAATGCATGGATCATGCAATCCCAAATAAAGCCAAGACCCAATCCTCCAAAGGCAGGCATCCTGTCTGGTGGACCCCAGCCATAAACAAACTATACAATAGAAGGAGGAAGCTACTACATGACAGAGCAAAATCCCAAAAAGGGAAGGCATCTCTCAGTATTAGCAAAAAACTACGGGCACTCATAAAATTGTCTAAGGCCAGCTTCGAGAGAAAAATTGCACAGAACACTAAGGATAATCACAAGGCTTTCTTTAGTTATGTTAGGAACGTGGCTGGGAATTCCCAGATATGCTCAAAATTAGTCCAAAATGACAAAAAATACACCGAACCCACAGACATTGCCAACATCCTAGCTGACAGGTTCAGCGCAGACTCCCCCCCCCTCCCCACCAAAAGGGCAAATATCTATCCCAGCAGAGTGCTGCCCCCTGACATCTCAGATGCTCAGGTAAGAGCCGCCCTCTACAAAGCAAAAAACACAGCATCAATGGGACCAGACAGTGTCCTGGCTGCATCCTACATGAACTTCAAGAAGAGCTAAACCTACTGTTCAATCTCAGCCTTACTACAGGATATGTACCCAAAGAGTGGCGTACAGCAACAGTGGTCCCTCTTTACAAAGGTGGTGCCTCAATGGATCCTGGAAACTATCGCCCCATAAGCCTGACTAGCTTGGTCTGCAAAGCTATGGAAAGGATCATCATGGACCTCATAAATAAAGATATTGGGGATCTACAGACACTGGATCCCCAGTTTGGCTTTGTTAAGGGCAGATCCTGCCTCTTAAACCTGGTCGATTTCTTTGAAACAGTCACCAAGGCCATTGACGAGGGGAAGGTGGTCCACACAGCCTACCTGGACCTCGCAAAAGCCTTCGATACAATACCCCACTCGGGCATTATAGATAAGCTCACCAGCTTTAATATAAACCTTTATGTCACTAGATGGGTTGCAAACTGGCTCAAGGACAGAACCCACATGGTTAGAATTGCTGGAGCCATGTCAGACTCCAAAGCAGTTACAAGTGGCATCCCACAAGGCTCAGTCCTGGGACCTCTCTTGTTCGGTATATATTTCTCGGAGGTACAGGCTAACATGGAAAGACTGCGGCTGACCAAGTTCGCAGATGACTGTAAACTAGGCCATAATTGACCCCTTAGCTGGCACAGACATCCTACAAAAGGGCCTCATAGAAACAGACAACTGGTGCCAGAGCCACGGCCTCAAGCTAAATGCCAAAAAGTGTATAGTCATCCACTCTGGCAAAAACAAAGTGCCCACAAATTACCACATAGGTGGTAATCCATTAAGTACGGAAGAAGTAATTAGGGACCTGGGAACCCAAGTTGATAGCAATCTCTCATTTGAAAACCACGTGGCCAAAGTGGTTAGAAAAACATTTTATACAGCACACCTAATCATGAAGGGATTCACATCTAGATCAGGGGAGGTCATCGTGCCTCTTTACTCATCCCTCATCAGACCCATAATTGATTACAATGCCCCTTTTGGGATGTACCTTACCGGACACCTGCAGCAACTGGAAAGACCCCAAAACTACCTCACCAAGAGGATAAAAGGGCTCAAACAGATGCCATATGCTGCCTAGTTAAAGAAACTCCAGCTCTACTCAGTGGCATACCACCTGCTCAGAGGCGATCTGTGCCTGACGTATAAAGCCATGTCCAACCCGGAATAAATGGACATGCTGCACCTCAGAAAATCCAAATCCCATCAAGCTATGCGCTCAAGAGACTTGAACCTCAGCACTGAAATAAATAGGACATGCTGGAGGGACAGATTCATAACCCAGAGGCTCCCTTCACTCTGGAATAAAATCCCAGTCCATGTTAGGCAGAGTCCCTCATTGACTCTTTTCAAGAGGAATCTTGATGAGTGGATGGGAGATCATAGGTTTACCCCTTGTATCACTTCTGTGTCATTGTTAGACAGAGGCACAGTATACTAACCTAGAAAAAGGACATAGCAAAATTCATTTAAAATGGGTGGCGAAAGCCAAATACACTCTGGCTAGGCTTATAAATGCCCTAGGGCAGATAGCCTAGTATGAACATGTGAACCTGTGAACCTAAAAGTAAAAACCTCATCAAACTCCAGCTCTTCAAACAGCTCTGAAACCAAGTAAAATGTCTAGTCATTAAAGATAAAAAATGATACTACCTCCATCTCCAAAATGACTGTAACCATAACCCAAAAAGATTTTGGAACTCAGTCTCTACTCTACTAAACCCTGGCACCAAAAGCAACCTTTGCCCAAATCCTGACAAAAACTCTGCCAAACTTGCTTCACTTTTCAGTTCCTACTTTATAGAGACTATATCTAAACTAGCTGCCACGTTTCCTCAAACTAGTCACAACAACAACCCAATAATTCATTTCTTGACAACAAATTCTTCTCCCTAGCCTTTTACTTTCTCTCCTATTCCTACTTCCACTATAACTAAGCTCTTGCTAAAACTCAAATCCAGTAGTACCACCCCAGACAACTTACCCCCGAGTACCTACAAATGTCAGCCAAATCTATAAGCTACCCCATCAGTATTCTCATAATGGCAGTCAGCACAGATGATTAAGGCTCTAAGGTGTTAATGAGTAACTTCTGGTAGTCACAGGTAATGGGCTCGATTCCTTTCATTCTCTGTCTGGTTTTGTCAAGCAGAGATCGCCTATTTAGAGGCAATCTCTGCTTGACTTACAAAGCCATGTCTGACCCAGCTCTGTTAGAAATACTTCATCTAAAGAAATCCCAATCCCTCCACACCACAAGCTCCAGAGACCTCAACCTCATTACCACAATCAACAGAACGTGCTGGAGGGACAAGTTCATAACCCAGAGACTGCCCACGCTATGGAATAGACTTCCCATACATGTCAAACAGAGCACCTCACTGGCCCTCTTCAAGAGAAATCTTGATGAGTGGATGGGAATTGGATGGGAAATAGAAAATTCACCCTGGGGATCACTCCAGTGGCTCTACTCAACAGAGGCACTGGGAATGAAGGTCGGGTGGCACAATGCCAGGGTAATCCTATGGGCTAGACTTGTAAAGGCTCCAGGGCCATTAGTCTAGTACACACCTATGAACTTATGAACTTATAAACAGATCTATCCAAGAATCATATGTACCCTCCATTGGTAAAAAAGCCTACATCTTTCCCTTACATAAAGGTGGCAACAGCGTAGAAATCTCTGATTTCCGCCCTATTGCCATACTATTCCCCATCTCTAAAATAATAGAAAAATGCATTCAAACACAACTTATAAATTATCTACTCCAAAACCAACTCCTTTCCACCACCCAGCATGGCATTCGACCTGGACAGAGCACTATAACTGCTCTCCTATCCATCTTGAACATTGTCAACCATAATCGCAATGATGGCAAACTCATCTCTGCACTTTTCCTTGCTCTCTCTTAGGCCTTTGACACCATCTCCCATTGTCTCCCCCTTTCTAAGCTCTCACACCTAGGCATGTCCACTTCCGCTCTGGACTGGTTTATCAACTATCTAACAAACAGACAACTATCTACCAAATGGCTACACTCCCTTTCACTTTTTCTCACTACTGCCACAGGAGTTCTCCAAGAATCAGTCTTGGGACCCCTTCTTTTCAGTATCTTCATTAACAACTTTCACTCTGCTAACACTCATGGATCTGTAGTACAAAACACAGATGATTCTACTATTATCTGCTCCGGCACCTCAGAAACATTACTTCTGACCAAGACCCAAAATGCTTTCTCCACTACTGAATCTTGGATGATCAATAACCACCTTGCCCTTAACCCCAACAAAACCAAACTCCTTATCTTTACACCAAAAAAAAAACCTCACCACTCTTAATAAATCAAACTTTATCATCTACTCATCTAGCAAAACTGACATAGAAGTAGTCTCCCATAGCAAATTCCTCAGCATTACTGTAGATGATAACTTAACACGCTACCATCCACAACAACATCCAAAAAACACATCAAAAACTCAGTACCCTTTACAGACAGAAACACTTCTTATACTACTCTACTAGAAAAACACTTGCCCGAACCTTTCTCCTACTCTCTCTCCTCTATGGTACCTCCATTCTTACAAACATCCAGTCCTGCTTAAAAACTAAGATGGAGTCCTGCTATAACAACATTGCTAACCTTGTGACCTGTGCAAAATATTCTTCCCATCACTGCCATTCTTTACAATCCCTGAACTGGCTTGAGCTCCCACAACACCTCACATACATATAGCTATCTACAGCACACAAACTTATATACAAACCTCTCGAATGCCCAGCCCTCATCTCTCTTCTAACTCTCTGTCAACCAAACTGGCATCTCAGATCTGAGAATCAATCTCTTATTCAAGTAAATGGAACAAAATTCCCTGCAGATCAGTATATACTTTTTCATTCCAGCCAAACTCTGGAATGCTCATCCACCTCTTCTCCAGACCATTAATAGTGCCCCCTAATTCTAAACGTCTTTACATCAATATCTCTCTTCTCAATGGCTCTGCCCATGTACCATCTCCAACTCCTCGATAACTTGATTTCCTGATTGACCCGTTCTAAACCTATACTCATAATTTTCGCCCTTAAGTGTCACCTTTGAAAATCTTCTTTTACCCTATTTTGCCTCATAAGGTATATGAATAATAATGTAGTTACCCGCACTTGTTTTATGTATACTATATAAGCTATCCTGCATAGTCTATCTGTCTAAAATGTACTATATAACTGTATATGTGTATGTCTTCTCTGTTAAACTCTTTATACTTTGGATACGTTTGCCTTGAATCAAAGTTGATTTTATAACTTCTAGCTATATAATTGTACAATGTTCCAGTGATTCTCCTGATCAATACTCTTTTTGTAACTCAGCTGCACTTTGGAAACTCTTGTTTAACAAATTTCTATTATCTTGTATTTTGTTATGGAGATTTTCTCCCCGGGCCTCCACTGAAAATGGGCTCATTTCAGGCCAGTGGACTTTCCTGGTCAAGAAAAGTAAATAAATAAAGTAAATAAATGTAAAATTAACTGACTAGCACTGCTCTTTCAAGTACTTATCTCTTATGAATGCCCTTTTTTGTCTGTCTTGAACAAAGTCATCTGGAGAAGCCATATTAAAATCAAATGTTGCTATATTAAAGAAAGGGCTCTTTTCATCCCTCTTTACCTCCGCCACTTGATGACTATATTGGACTGCTTCATACAGTAACTTTATTGATCTGTCCCCTCCAACTTATTTGCTAAAGTAGCCCATCACTAGTATGGACAGCAATGCACTTAAAGTTGAACTCTGATTCATTCTCACTCCCATTGGGAACCCCTTTATGGGTCTGAACACTATAGTAGTCTCACTGTGTCCTTGTAAAGGCCCTGCATTAATTCCACCAGCATTTTCAGGACTTCAAACCATTGCAGGAAACCCAAGTCAGCTTTCTTGGGACTACTGCTGGATCACAGTCAAATAGGGCCCTAGGCAGGGTAATGGATTGCCCCCCCCACAGCAGATCCCCCCCCCCGGCAGCACATCTCCTTCCACTCGGCATCCATTTCAGTGTCCCATTACTTGGCTATTTCTCCTGAGTTACTATATACACTGTATAAACCTGTAAATGTGCTGATAAATGACTTTAGATTTCAGTGTTTCATGTATAAATTCAGTGCCTGCTGCCCTTAAATTGCCTAATCTATGTTAAAAAATGGTAAGCTGGTAATATTGCAATAGGGACTGGCTGGCAAACTGACAATAGTTTCATAGTTACTAGACATCTGATCAAAAGGACACACACACAGGAGTGCAACACCCTCATCCCCCCTTAAGGAACACTGCAGTATCAGCAATCCATCTACATGGTGAGGAAGTGGAATCCACAATCTACTGGCCCAAAGCCATGTATGCTACCTGTTGTGCTAGTAACAGTGCTTTCAAAGTCTATAGCACAAACGCTAATTGCCATTAGCCACACAGAACAGTTGCACATTGAAGACAAACTTGGCATGAGCAGCAGTAAACCTTTCTTCCCTTGAAATGCATAGATCCTTAAAAATGCACTGAAACTCAATTCCTTGAAAATGCAGTAAAACTCAAATTCCTTGAAAATGCACCCCTGATAATAAAGTGAGCAGACTGATAGATGGTGTAGAGCATTTTGGATCTTGTCCCCTGAACCAAGTACAGAGTTTGAGCCTAAGCAAGTTAATTAACTAACCTGTCAGCCTAACTCAGGCATTTCACACACACACACACACACACACACACACACACACACACACACACACACACACACACACACACACACACACACAAACACACACACTTACTGAAAGAATGGGGTCACTCACTTTCTTGTCTGTCTCCTGGAGTTGTTGTAGCTCTCCACATTTGAATTCCATGCACGCAAAAAGCAGCAGCAAAGGGAAGGAAAAGTTCAGCCTGCATGTGTCACTCACAGAGTGTGGCTGCATTTGTGTCATACCAAATATGTGCACAGAGTGAGTCCTAAAGAATAAATCTAAGATTTCGTAAATTGTGTTAATTAAAATAACATGCTGAGACTTCTCCCAACCTGAACCTCCCAGCCAGCAGGCCCTAGACAACTGCCTAGTGTTGGATCTGGCTCTGCTTGGGATCTTGTCATATGCTTTCTACAAGTCTAGAAGTGTCCAATTAGACTCCTTCCTAATCTCTAGTTTCTTCATTACTTTCTGTCTCACTGCAAACATCTGGCCAGTTGTGCTGCTCCCTGACCTGAATCCAAACCGCTCATCTCTCATCTTACATTCTAATGCTCTGCATATTCATTTATCAATCACCCTCTCCAGTATATGCAGTGTGACAGGAGTCTGATGTACCTGCATATTCCTTTATCAATCACCCTCTCCAGTATATGCAGTGTGACAGGAGTCTGATGTGCCTGCATATTCATTTATCAATCACCCTCTCCAGTATATGCAGTGTGACAGGAGTCTGATGTGCCTGCATATTCATTTATCAATCACCCTCTCCAGTATATGCAGTGTGACAGGAGTCTGATGTGCCTGCATATTCATTTATCAATCACTGTCTCCAGTATATGCAGTGTGACAGGAGTCTGATGTGCCTGCATATTCGTTTATCAACCACCCTCTCCAGTATATGCAGTGTGACAGGAGTCTGATGTGCCTGCATATTCATTTATCAATCACCCTCTCCAGTATATGCAGTGTGACAGGAGTCTGATGTGCCTGCATATTCGTTTATCAATCACCCTCTCCAGTATGTGCATGCAGTGTGACAGACGTCTGATGCTTCTGTACTAATCACAGTTGTGACTGCCCCATTTGTTCTTGAACAATTGCACTAGGATGCATATTTCCCAGTCATCTGGGATATGCCTTTCTCTCCACACTGCATTTCTCCCTTAACTCACCCAACATCTTGAACATATCTACTGTGATCTAATCTGGTCCTGCTGCTTTCCACTGACTTAAATTTCCTTAGTATTGTTATTATTTTTTAGAGGGAAGCTGTGATGGAGTTCTTCATTTAGAAGCTGCTGGAAGTATTCCTTTTACATGGATTTGATGTCCTATGGAATGTTGAGCAGACTGTTGTTGGCATCCCTTATGCATGGTGTCTGATGACTATCTTTTTTATTATTCTGTCATTGCCTAGCCAGCTGATAGAGGTTCTTTGTGCCATCTGCTAAGTCACTTTCCAGAAGCTTGTAGAGTGTTTCTGATGTCATGTTCTTTGCTAATGCAACTCCTCTCTTAGCCTGCTTTTTTAGCAATCCAGTAATCCATCTTAGCCTTATCCATATTTTCTATTTCTCATTTTTTCCTGCACTCCTTCTTTCTTTCAGTAAATTCCTGGACTTCTGCATTCCATCACCAGCTTACCTTGTGTGCCTTGCTTCCACACATGGCTTGGATGCATAACTGTCCTGTAGTATACACACATGCTGTTTTCAGATGCTGTCATTTTTCATTGATATATATTTCATTTTCTTCCTGAGATGCCAGAGCCCTGAGTTCCTTGAACTTATGTGCTTTTGGTCCCGTCAACTACCAGGTCTTCAAAGTAGTCTCTGTTGACCCTAGAGCAGTCTCTGAGCACTACAGCTGACTGTGGTTGTCACATCCCCACTTTGACCAGTAATCAAGGAGCCTAAGTCCCCACCACTGACACTGGAGAGGGAAGTTCACTTGGAACAAAAATGGATACGCCCAGTATTTCCATATGCAGCTCCCTGCATCAAGTACAATTTAAAGAGCACACAGGGAACACATTCAGTCTGGGGGCTGGTCTCTCGCTCTCCCTCTCTCTCTCTCTCTTTCCAGATCGCCAATAAGACTTTCCACTGGCACAGCTGTAGAGCTGAGTCCTCAGCCGGGTGTTAAAGCCAAGTCCTCCACCACTCTCCCTGTGAAACCAGTGCTTCATGCCCTGCTCCCAGCAGCTGACACACACACACACACACACACACACACACACACACACACACACACACACACACACACACACACCTGGGAAAGGATGGCACAGATTTAATAGCTATGCCACATTCTGCACACACTATAAGGTAGTTACATCCACTGGACACCCCAAAGCCAGCTACTTTAAGGCTCTTACAAGGATACCCAATTATACTGAGTTAATATTAATACAAATGATAGTGTTTGGCCAATGCAGTAAGGCTTTCAGTAGTGGCCACAAAGTCACAAAATGGATATATGAGTACTCTCAGTGGTTAAAATGTTCTCTGAAAGACCAGCAACAATGGCTAGTAGCACTAACCTAAAATCCCTCTTTATAATAAGCTTAAGGTATCTCATTTCATGCACTCTGCCGTAAGGGTCTGGAGTTACCATGTGAGTTACTCTTCATATGACAGCAGACTTCTTGATATGCGTACAAAGGGGCCTAAAGAAATACATTTCTCTCATTGTTGTAACACATTACAGCCCCGAACCATTTTCACGTTCAGCCCATCTTATTTATATATAAATAAGACAATTATGCTCACTGTTTACATTGCTTACTAGTTAACCCTCATACTTGACTGAACAAGATTATCTATTAACCAGATTAACACTAAATCAGATAGACCGTGTTAACCATGTAGTGTACATTCACAAAAAGTAGGATGTGTTAGCCTTTTCTTTAGTTGTAACTGCTCAAGTTTTTGTCTGCAATAAGTTACCTGCCTTATCCATTCAATACTGCTTGGTTTGCCACAATTATAGTTCCAAGACTTATTGTGTAATATCCTTGGCTATTCTGTGCCAATACCACATGTAGCAGAGCCATGCCTGCTGTCCCCTTCATCTCATCTTACCTACACATTTGTGTTGTTTTAATTATGTGGGTATAGAGATGTATGTTTTAGGTGTGGTTTTATAACTGGACGTTTACATATATACATAATTACATATATACATACAGGCGCTTATTTACACACACACACACAAACACGCTCATATAGTTATACTCGCACACAAATGGTAATGCTCATACATACGCATGCTTAATCACATCCATAAGGGGATTATTGTATATAGCTTAGTTTATGTAAACTTCCAATCAAATTATAAGGGCAGTTACATGAAATTGTAGTAAAAATGGGTTATCCTTTTGCTTCATGTGATAATATACTGCCTATATGTTGCGCAGTACATAAGTAATGCCAAATCGTAAACTGTACAGCTCACAAAGTGTTGTGTAAGAAGGGCTGGAAGTTCTATAACCATCCTAGGATCCCCCTCTTTTCTTCCTTATCCCCAGAACCCATAACTAGGTCATGTTACAATAATTTCTCTCTATGGAAAGGCCATAAGACTGCTGCAAACCACAAGCTGTTCCAAAACTTGTTTAATACTCTTTTAATTTGTATTCAATTTACAGTTCGACCTTCACTGTATATCTACTAATATTTAACACTATTCAATTTGTAATGGTATCTAACAACTTATACAAGTTAACTATTTACATATATATAATCAGGAACCTTAATACTGCACTAGTTTACCAAATGCGCTAAATGAAGATGTCATCCACTGGGTACTGGAAAAAGTGATATTCTACTACAAAAATGACTGCTTTTAAAACTTTCTTTAAAATTTTGAAATTGTCATTATTAAGAGGATTTTGTTACCTCCATTTATTGAGCTAGTACATGTGGATGCTTACATTCTGCTTTAATTAGTTAAAGTCAACATAGAGCAGGAAGTTTTAGTGTGTGTAGTAAGATGGATCTTGGAACTATTGAAATGTTTTGTACAATAGTTAGTTTTGTAAATAATTTTTATTTATCTCTTTCAGATAATAGTAGGATGTGGATAAGCATGGGGGGAGGCCTGAAATGGGGGAGGTGTCACTGTCTCTTACTATCACTTTATATTTGACCTATCTAAAAACACTTTTAACTACTACTACCTTGGTTATATTTTCCTTTATAATTCAGTCAACCCTTTTTCTTTCACTATGTCTAACTTTAGTATAAACTGTCAGATCACCAAAGGTACTCCCCAATGCTATCGTTGAAATCATGGAATGTCAAGGGGTTACAAAATAATAAGAAAAAGTACCTAGTGTTACATATAATATACAAATCTCCCTTCGAGATAACTCTTATTCAAGAAACCCACATGACAAAAGAACAATGGGAGAAAGATGTCAAAAAGAAATGGATTAAACAAATAATAGCTGCTGGGAACTGTACGGATTCTACTTGATGGGGAGGTCTTCACTGACCTTTTCTTGGATGACTTACAATTTCCAATAATAAATGATACCCTCAGGCAATCTCTCAAGGCTCCTATATCTGTTGATGAAATCCTTCTAGTCATAAACAAACTGAAACGAGGAAAAGCCCCGGGTCCGGATGGCTATGTTGCAGAATTTTATAAAGCCTTCAAGCATCTCTTAGCTCCCCTTTTACTTAAAGTTTACAGTTATATAATCCAATTTGGCATCTCCGATTTATACATAAATAATTCCAAGACTATTTTTATGCAAACATCTAATGACACTAAATTCAGCCCAAATGACTACCGTCCAATTGCTTTAATCAATCTAGACATGAAAATTCTGTCATCAATTCTGGCATATAGATTAAAAAAAGGTACTACCACACATCATATCCCACGACCAATTAGGATTCATGAATGATAGATATGTGTGGGACAATACTTTGTCCATAGAAGCCATAACCAATATGACAGTGAATGAAAAATTACCCAAGTATGCACTCTCAGTGGATGCTCAAAAGCATTCGATAGGGAAAACGTACACTTTCTTTTCAAGACTATGAAGCGTTTTGCCTTTCTTGACGAATATATCAACAAGG
Source organism: Protopterus annectens (assembly GCF_019279795.1). Taxonomy (NCBI): domain Eukaryota; kingdom Metazoa; phylum Chordata; order Ceratodontiformes; family Protopteridae; genus Protopterus; species Protopterus annectens. The sequence goes on from NC_056726.1 coordinate 656,547,103, forward strand.
TCACAACTCTCTATAACAAAGCATCCACCACACTAAATATAAACAAAAAGAATTCAAACCCAATTCAAATAATTAATGGTACACGGCAGGGGTGCCTGCTCTCACCTTACTTATTTAACCTCTATCTTGAAGTTTTTTATTGAAATTAAGTCAAAAAACATTTCATCACTCCGTTTACTTCTCCAAAGTTCCAGTGAAGTATATTGCCTTTGCAGATGTTTTAAATATCTACTTTGAATCTCCCTCGACTGATCTAGAAACCATCAACAAGTTTTCAAGAATTTCAAATTATGCCATCAATCCAAATAAATCAATAATTTACCCGCTAAAACCCATTGGACACAAAGAATTATTCATACCAGAAACAAAGATCAAAGTTAACTATTCACTCAAATATCTGGGCATAACCTTCACCCACCCCCAACAGGAATTAATTAAAAATAATCTCTATAAAACGTGGTCTAAAATCATGGATGATCTATCAAGATGAAACATTTTGAATCTCCCTCTTCTTTCTAAGACAGCTATTATAAAAGCGAATATCCTCCCCAAATTGCTTTTTCATTTGTATGCCCTCAACCAGAAGATTCCCAACAGCTTTTTCTTGAAAATGGAAACTATACTAGGGAAATGTATATGGTACCCCAAGAATACTAGGATCAGCTATTCTAAACTAACCCTTCCAAAGAAAAGGGAGGCATGTGCCTCCCAGATTATCTAACATACTATCATATAATAAATGCAAGCCATATTATACACATAGCTAACTACAATCCTTTCAATAAAGCTTGGAATCCCGTATGATTAAAAATCTACCATTCACACCTAATGGCATCCAAGCTTAATCCTAAAGCAACCATTTTCCTAAATACCAAAACTCTTAAAGACTTTAAGATTCACCCTCACTAATAAAAAATATTGTAGGGTTCCTAAAGCTTATAACATCTTTAGACCTAAAAAATTCCTTAATGATGACCCAACCAATACACTTAGATCCAAACTTCAAACTAAACAACAACATGCTAAATCTAGACAAATTTCTCTCATTAAGAATTGTATAGGTTTGGACTTTTATAAAATCAAAGACCATCCATTTGAATCTATTATAGTATCCTTGGCAGTCAATAAAAGATATTATATAATCGTCAAACAAATAATATACCTAGTAACCCTAGTTACAGACAAGATCGAAGTAATGCCATTAGAATTCCAACTCTTTCAGCAATTAATAACAAGGCTTCTGTTAAGGTCTAAAATGCATTCAAATGTTTATAGACTAATAAAAAACAAACAAAAAAAAAAAACACCATGACAAAATTTTATTTCCAAGTACTGGGAGAGCCAAAACAAAGAATTAACTCTGAACCAAAACCTTGAAGCGATTGATATAACAATAAAACTAACTCCCTTCAAAACTTAATCTATACTCAGTTTATGATAAACAACAATGCCTATCATACACCTCTATTTCTGAGTAAAATCAATTCAAACATCTCACCTCTATGCCCTACCTGTCCCAACTCAGTAGCCCATGCTTTACATATATTTTGGTCCTGTAAAAATGTCTACAAGCTCTGGTGCTCTTTGAGAGCACAACTCGAGAAAATGGGATACATGAAGTCCACCCTTTCATGGGAAATGGCAATTTTGAACATATTTCCTAGATCCTATAACTCCGAGTCTAAACATATTATTGTTACACTTTGTGCGCTACTCAAAACCTATACTACACTCAATTGGTTAGATCGATCTACACCCTCTTGGAAAGAGTTTAAATCAATGGCTACCAAATATGTTATGGCAAGCAAACTAAGTACAATATGCAAAAAGAAATAAAAGTATTTTCAGAAATACTGGAGTAACATTATAGAAGTTCTTAACTAGACCCTCATTTATTTATTTATGTTAATTATCTTTTATCAATGACAACCGTGGGTGTGTGTGTGTGTGTGTGTGTGTGTGTGTGTGTGTGTGTGTGTGTGTGTGTGTATATATATATATATATATATATATATATATAGTTAATTAGAATAGGTTTATATATACGGGTACATATTATCTTACGGGATAATTTGGTTTGTGCAATTGCTAATACTTCCTTTTATGATCTTATGTTTAATTGTAAGCATCTTGCTTAGTAAATGTTAATTATATTTCCTGAAGTCTGTTATTGAATGTACCTGACAACAAACAAATATTGTAAGTGAATGTAAAGTTCTTTCTTTCATTGTTTGTTCTTCTTTTACCTGTATTTGCATTGTATACTGAAAATTGTAATAAAAATCATATTATAAAAAAAAAAAAAACTTGTATTTCATTACACCTTTCATCATATGTTTCCTAAGTACAAGTCTGAAGAATGTGCCTTGCTCTTTCCTTACTAATTAAACTCCTCTTTCACTCTCTACTTATCTAAACATCCTTATTTATTTAATTATTTATTCCAATCCTGACTATATAGCTCTTCTTAATTAAATCTTCCTTATGGCAGTTTTATTTATTCTGAATATATAGCTCTTCTTTATTAAATCTTCCTTATGGCAGTTTTATTTATTCCAATCCTAACTATATAGCTCTTCTTAATTAAATCTTCCTTATGGCAGTTTCCAGTTTGAATCTTCCTGAATCATCCGGCTATGCTTTATCTAATCCTGCATAAATCTACTTTTACCTGTCATCCCCTTATCCATAAATCTGCTTTTACCTGTCATCCCCTTATCCAAAAATCTGCTTTTACCTATCATCCCCTTATCCATAAATCTACTTTTGCCTGTCATCCCCTTATCCCACATCACCTTATGGACAACAATGTGAGCAAGTATATTTTTCTGCTTTCCTAAATTTCTGCTATTATATATAAAAAAAAAATATATATATATATATATATATATATATATATATATATATATATATCATCAGTAAAGAAAAGAGGTGCAAAATGGATCAAGTACAACCCTAGCATTCTTTTTACTAGACTTAATTTCAATCCAAAACTATCCTTACTAGACAAATAAAGTTCTATAAGCTCTTCATGATGCATCCCCAGTAAAACAATCCACTCTTAATCAGGTGCACTTTTTTCCTGACTGACAAAACATATCTTCATGCAGCTGTATGATTGTCCCCATGTTGTTGCTCATGCTCCATCACTATTTGTCCTTTATCTACACCAAACTCTACTCCAAATATATCTAATTTAATTTGAATATATTCTCCTGAAAACTCACCCTTCATTAAAACTCATCCCTAAATTCCTATATGTTAATCTGACACTCTTATAGTTGTAATCACACTTTGCCATTTATCTTAACGATCCAAACCATAGCTTATAAGAAAACAGAAGGAAACTTATAGCTCCTTCTAACTTTCCTACTGACCATTGTCCTTCCTGCTTTCTATGACCATTGCCATTCTTATCCATAATCCAAACATACCATGTTAACAGAACATCCTTTCTTTATACCCATCTCCATTTAGAGTACTTACCTATTGCACCTTTTTACTATAGAAGTTACTGACCAAAATCCATGAACTACCTTAATCCATTTTAAATACTTCTTTATTTCATGTTGTTCTAATATCTGAAAAAATATTGTCATGTCACATACACATGAAAGACTTTCTGACATCCATCCTCTTTTAGATAAAGGGAGACAAGAGTAGTTGTCATAATTCCTTATATTCAGATTATGTGATGAAAACTATACTCCTGCGTTAGCTGCAAGTGCTTCATCATTTAGGCACCTGTATATTCAAATAATGTCTTCCCTCATCAATCTGTACTTAACAGACAAGAAATCAAGACTTTTAAATCTTTCCTTGTATGGCAAGTGTCTGACAGCTGTAATTTGCCTTGTCAAACATCTCTGCACTCTAGCCATCTTTCAACTGTGAGATATTGTAGCTACAGAATGAGGCAAAATAATGAGTTTGATTAAAACATGTTATCAGGTATACAGTGTGCATATATTATATTGTTTGTTTAGCTTGAGACATCATCAAAAGTTTACCTTCCTCAAAAGTACATCATCAAAACTTTATTTATGTCCTTGGCATGTCATCAACCTACTAAAATTACTCTATGCCCACCATATTAATGCTGTGTGATAAATGCTGATGTAAAAGTTTACATGCTAATCGTACAAAACACTGACAACAGAACCCTAAAACACTACAGCTTCCCCCAAACAAATATCGCAAGCAAAAATTCATATTTACTTTTAAAGAAAAAAATAAAACAAAAATAAAATAAAACACAGAATCTCACAATTATTTCATTTTAAAAACAGAAAAGTAACTTCATACACTGTACAAGAACACAACAAAATGAAAGAGATCCTAAATCGTACAAATATAGATTAAATTGATTCATGCTGGGAAAAAATAAAATAAATGGTAAATCATGGGATGATTTTAAAAAGGCTTACCATGATGCAGAAGGCTTAACTTTGAAAATTCCTGCACTGCAATACACCAGAGCAATTCAGAGACTACTTTCCAGCAATGGTTTTCTACTGGAACTGACCACGGTGTATTTTCTTATTGGAAAAGCTATATGTAAATACAATAATCCATGTGCTTTTCCCTAAAAATAGTGGTGGCAGCAAAATAAAGTGGTAGAGAGCTTCAGTGTGTGTGTGTGTGTGTGTGTGTGTGTGTGTGTGTGTGTGTGTGTGTGTGTGTGTGTGTGTGTGTGCGCGTGTGTGCGTGAGTGTGAGTGTGTGTGTATGTTGAGAGGTGTATGCATGGGCTGGTGGGGAGAACACCAGCATGGTCAGGTCTGAAAGGGCAGTATTCATTTCAAACTTATGGGATTTAGTCACTAATGAGGTATTTCTATATGCAGCTTTACCTTATCTCTGAATTAACTGCGGTGGTGGTGCTGCGGTAGCGTTGTCGCCTCATAGCAAGACGTTGTCCCGTTCGATTCTCAGCTAGAGCGTCTTCTGTGTGGAGGCATACGTGAATGAGGCATGCCTTCGTTGAAGGTTGTGCATCAGGGCTGGTAACCCAGTACGTAAAAATCCACTACCAATCATTAGCGGACCAGAGTTCTGCTGTGGCGACTCCTAACTGGGAAAAAGCCAAAAGACACAACAACAACCTTATCTCTGAATGGGAGATTCTCACCATTATGATAATTGCTACCCTACATTAGCAAATTGGCATGGGTTGAGATAATCTGTATGAATTTATCTGAGTTCTCCACATAAAGCACTGACAAGTGTTATTGTCAAGCTGGACCTGAAACTATATAAACTAATTAAAACAGATTAACTAAAAACATAACTAAACTGCAAAACTTATAAAGCCTAACACAAACTGCCTTGCACTATTAAGATGCATTAAAATTACATGGCACTACAAAAATACTAACTAAAATCCTAAAAGGTAGAAACAGATAACTAAGGCAATCTATTCCGCTCAATGGGAAATGGTACTTAAACCTAAAATCACACTGAAATAAATATGTTCCCTATACAAAATATGTATTTAACATTTAATTGAAATGTATATTATGGATTTGTGCTCTTTCTGTACTATATATTTGTATTCCTCTGGTGCTTTTCTCCCCATGACTCCATTGAAAATGGGCTCCTTGTAGTCCAATGGACTATCCTAGAAAACAAACTGCAAATACATAAAAATAAATAAATGTTAGAGAATGGCTTGTGTGGTCAAAAAATAACATCCACTGTCATATTGGTGAACTTAGCTCATTACCCATGACTTTCCCATTTATTAGGAAACTTATTACCTACAACTGCTACACAAAATAATTATGTATTGTACACCAGACTCCTATGTTTTCCAAAAACTTCAGTCCTGAATTCTGATCCCTCTCTGTGAAGAATTTTGCATGTTCTTCTTGTATATGCATTGATATTTTTGTAGGTAGTCCAGTGTCTTCCTACCTCCTAAAATGTATCTGGCAGTTAGTGCAGAAGATTAAGACTCTGAGCTGTTAACAAGTTGCTTCCAGTAGTCATGGGTACAGATTTCACTTTTTCTCAACCTCCTTTTGCGTATTGTATGATTCTGAGTAAGTCATTGACAAGAAAGTACTCCTGGCTTACTCCTGAAAAGTGACATTTATGCCTAGTGGGCTTATCCAGTCAACAAATGTTTAAAAATATGCTGTTGATTAACTACTCTAAAAATATCTGGATACACATTGAATTTATACCCTCATCATTGTTGCTTGGGTTATGGCTAAACGATGTCCAAGAAGTAAGTGGAAACACAAACTGTAACATGCATTTTAGAATGGGTAACCTTAATTTTAGATTAGGTAATGCCTGTGGGTGCAGTCATCAATTTAGGGTAACTTCTCCTACCTGGAGGGGTAAACTGGAACTTTATTTGCAATAGTGAGAATCTACTGTGGGCCTAGAAGGACAATATAACAAAATATAACTGAAAAAATAATTGAGTTAATTTGGTATGAAAGATATGAATTCAGTAGTAGGATCTCAGAAGACAGAATTTAAGTTATTCCCCAGGGTACAATAAATGAGACAGACTGGAGGGAAAGCATATCTTACAGAACCATGTGTATTTAATTGAAAGTTTTGGCACACATACAATATCTAACTCATATCATGTACCAATAAAAATAAGATAAAAAATCAGGCTAAAGAAGAAACAATGAGACACTGGTGATTTCCTACTTACCTGTTTAAGAGAGAGGAATTTAAGGAATGGGTAGTGAAAATCAGTTATTAGGGAAAATAGAAATTTCTTCAAAGTGAATAGTTAGAGACTGGGATAAGATGAAAATGGGCTTTTGCTTAATGGTTAAGGTCTTCAACTCATAGACATAAGGTGCAGAGTTTGATTCTGACCTCCAAATATTGGCTAAGCTTAAATTGGCCCTTCAGGGCAGTTAGCCTAGTATTCACTTATAAACCAAGGACCAGTTCACTTATCCATTTAGCAGGTTGAAATAAAAGGAGCATGTTTGCAACTTTTGTCTTGTCTAGTGCTATGATTACTCAGTTAAATAACTCATCTGTGTTTGTCAAACATGACATAGCTTAGTATAGCTATGAATCTATGTTGTCATTGCCATCAACCTCCTGTTCCCATTTTCTACATTGAGTTGGGTGTCGTTTTAACTGTCAATATCTCTCTATATTAAATGCCACTCTCTTGTCTTCTTCAACATTCATACCTGACTGTCACAGGTTTTTCCTCACGCAATCCATCCGCCTCTTTGCTGGATGCCCTCATTTCCTCTTGCTTTCTTCCAGTCTGTTCCAAATCTTCTTCACCAAATTGCCTTCTGCTTTTCTGCACATGTACATAAACCTCCATAATCTGTTCTTTTAGACCTTTTCTGCAACTGAAGTTACTTTGGCTTCTGCTCTTACTTTGTCATTTCTTCCTCTGTCTCACAGTGAGTGTACTACCACCCATCTCAGCACTTCATCTCCATGACCTCTGGTTTCCTCAACTGCCCTGCCTTTACTTCCCAGGTTTTTTGTACCATATTGTAGTACTGGTCACACCCCTGTTTTGTGCACCTGACTTTTCAGCTTCTTTGGCATTCTTATGTCATATACTACACCTGACACTCTGTGCCAGTTGGCTGTGACCCCTGATTCTAGCTCTGACCTCCTCATTTAGACTTCTGTTCTTGTCAGCCATCCCAGATACTTGAAGCTGTTAACCTCTTCTATCATTTTCCCTTCTATCTCAATTCTTAGCTTCTTCTGATTTCCACATTTGCTGTCATTACAACTGTCTTAGTTGTACCCAGTTTCATTCCATGTGCCTTCAGTTGTGCATTTCATTCCCCTGTCCTTTGCTGAAGTTCTTGCTCAGAGTCTGCTTGTAGTGCCACATTGTCTGCATACAGCAACTTTCTTTATCTGTCACCTCTGACCTATTTGCTTCCATCACCATTATGAACAGCAATGGGCTCAGTGCTAAACCCTGGTGCACATGCAGTCCTGCTGGGAACCCCTCTTAAAGATCGAACATTGTTCTTACTTCAGTCCAGGAGTCCTTGTACATACCTTGTACTAATTCTACCAATGATTCTGGGACTGTGAACCACTACAGGAATGCCCAAATCAGTTTTTTTGGGACCTTACCCTATACTTTCTCTAAGTCTAGGAATGCCCAGTTGGATTCTTTTTTCATCTCTAGCTTCTTCTCAAGTATCTGTCTCATTGCAAACATTGGGCCAGTTGTGCTGCATCCTGATCTTATTCTGAACTGCTCATCTTCCATCTTACCTTATTCTACTCTACATATATGTTTATCAATCACCCTCTCTAGAGCTTTCATGCAATGTGACATGAGTGTGATACCTCTATACTGCCCACAGTTGTGAATGGCCCCTTTGTTCTTGTACACTGGTACTAGTATGCATATTATCCAGTCATCTGGGACACACCTTTCTCTCCACACTTCTTTGGGTTGCCTCAGGAGCCATTTCTCTCCTCTCTCACCCAGTGTCTTTATTATATCTGCTGTAACTTCATCAGAGCCTGCTGCCTCATCTTTCCCTGACTTCATTTTCCTTAGTGCTTATCTTACTTTGTCTAGGGTGGGCTCCTCCTTTTCCCTTATTGTAAGCTGTGTCTGGGGCAGTATAGCTTCTGTGTTTTTGTTTTTCATTTAGAAGCTGCTAGGAGTACCCCTTCCATCTGCATTTGATTTCCTGTGGACTCGTGAGCAGGTTTTTGCTGGCATTTCTTATGATGGATGTTTGACTGTCTTCTTTATCTTTCTGCCTTTGCCTGGCAATTTGATATAGTTTCCTTGTGCCTTCTGCTAAGTCACTTTCCAGAAGCTGGTAGAGGCCTCTGATGCATTATTCTTTGTTATTGCAACTCCTTTCTTAGCCTCTTTCTAGTCAACCAGTATTCCCTCCTAGCCTGGTCGGTCTTTTCTATCTCCCACTTTTTCTTGCACTCCTTCTTTCTTTTGATTACTTCCTGTACTATGCATTCCACCACCAGCTTTCCTTATGTAATTTATTTTCATACCTGACTCAGCTACATATCTGTTCTGTAGTCCTCACACATGCTGTTTTGAGGTGCTGCCATTCTTCTTCAACTCCACCTATTTCCTCTTCTTCTTGAGTTGCTAGATTTCCTTGAACTGTTGTGCTTTCTCTCCAGTCAACTTCCAGGTCTTTAGTCTGGTTTCTGTTGACCTCAGAGCCTTCTCTGACCACTGCATGCAGCTGATTGTGGCAACTAGTGGGTTATGTTGTGGGCTGATTGCTTCAGTAGGGGCGATTTTACATTCACTGATCCATGCCCTTACCTTACTAGGAGGAAGTTTACCTGAGATGCATGTTGGCATGTTGGCCACTCTTGTATGTGATCTTGTGACTGCCTGTCTTCCTAAACCATGTGTTGGCTACTATCAATTCATTTGCCAGACAGAAGTCTAGAATGGCCTTATTTTCTTTATTCTTGTTGCCCCATCCATGTGGATCCAGGCAGTCCTCACATCCTGCTCTTTCTGTCCCTGTATGTGTATTCGGGTCACCCATTATCAATCCCAATTCCTGTTGTCCTGCTTTATCTAGTAAGTCCTGCAACTGCTGTCTGAATTCACTTTTTTCCTCACTATCACAACCCTGCTAAAGGGCATAGGCTAAGATTATGAATACTGCCCTATCATTAGGTTGGAGTCTGATTGCCATGAGTCTGTCCCTTATTCTGAGAACATCCCTCACTGCCTTTTGAAGTCTCTCCCTCACTACAATTCCCACATCATGTCTAGCCCTTCCTCCTCCTGAGTAGAGTAGACTCTGGATCCAAAGCCAAGTGGCTTTGCTGTACTGTCCTTCCATCTTGTCTCCTGGATACATAGGATGTCCAGCCTCCTCCTTACCATCATGTCATCTACTCCCAAGCTCCTTCGTGCCAGTGAACCTACATTAAGTGTAGCAATTCTTAGTTCATGTTTGGTAGGCTGACTTGTTTTACATCCAACTTTTGCTCAACAGAGCTATCCTAGGTAACCCAAGCTGGGCAACTGGACTCCAGCTGGCCAGTAGCTTATTGACCCAGGGCTGTGGGATTTATGGTGTGTGCACAGTGGCCAATAGGGGCACATACACCCCCCCTCCTATGGATCCATGGTGGTGGTTGGAGTTGGCTGGGAACTTACTTATCACTGGCAAATACCCATATCCATTTGGCAATATTAGTCAAAAAGACCACAGCACCTAGGGCCATATTTTTACACCATCAAGTGGTTAGTCCTGCCAATGTGCATTGTCTGTGATCCATGTTCTATTATCTTAAGGATACTGGGAACCACAGTAGATGCCCGATGCAATAGGTGTATGCACCTCTTCCCTCACAGGGCACCATGCAGTGTCTGTGCTGCTGCTCCAGCTTCATTCTTAGGTGAGTTTGAGATGGAAACACTCAGCATGTTTTTTGGAGGTGGGAAGAACTCCACAGAGTCACAGGGAGAGCAAGCAAACTCCAAACAGGCATTGGTCAGAGGTCAGGATCAAAGCTTGTATGTTGTGCATGGGAGGTGAAGACCCTAGCTATTATGCTAACTGATCTCTCATGAATCAATCCTGCCATCAAATCTATATTTAAACTCTCTATTAGGATTAACTTTTGTCTTTTACTAAACAATATATGTTTATTAACTTTTGTACATTAGGAAAAAAAAAGAAATAACATGTCAGTATTCAAAAAATTTGCTACAGATCCTGACCTAGGATGCTTCAATGGACCACATGCGGTCGATATTTTTATAAAGAGCATCTAATAACACTGAGAGTATTCTATTTTGGTGCTTGCTGATAAATGTTATTCACAACTTGATAGTAAAAGACTAGCCATGATTTTTGCAATCTAGTGATATATGCAGATCACAAGCCACTAATTGCTTTGTTTAGTGAAAGCAGACCTGGTTCACAAACATTAAAGCACTAAGCCATGCTGCTGAAAGCATATGAGTATAAAACTGTCCAAAGAATAGTGATGTGTCAATAATGCTGATACACTGAGCAGGTTAGCTATTCCAGAAAAGCTTAAATGGCTTGACAGGCCTGATTAAGTATTGACATTATTTGCTATGAGCAGTGCACCAGTATCTATAAAACAAATTACACACTATGGACTGACAAAGATTAACAGTTCTCACATATGTATTGAAAAGCTGACCTGTAATAACTGAACCAAGATTTACAATTTCGAATTAGCATTAGGTGTCAGAGATGGATGGGTAGTCACCTCAATGTATTGGAATCCTGAGGCCTACAGCCTCATATGAGATTAGCAAGGAGCCTACTACTACTAATTCCTTGGTCATTATCTTTAATATTGGCCCACTCATCATCCAGTCCTTTGTAACTTTTAATGCTTGTTTAATTTTTGATGGATGTTTATTACACAACTGTCTGGCCTGATACAAGTAGCTACTTATCATTTAACTTAAAGCACTAGGAGTTATTTAGAAACAATGGACTAGTGCTGAGGTCATGAAAGATACATTTAGTTCCCATTGTTGCAACCAGATGATCACTATTATAATATTTTATCATCATAAATAAATCTCTCAAAAGCATCCTATAACTGTAGAATCTCAACCTTTCTAACATCTCCGAATAATTAATGTTTCTCAGGCCTGCTATGTTTCGTATAAGTGTTCTCTAGATTTTTTCTAGACTTTTAAATTGTCCTAGATTATATGCACATGCAGAGCCACAGTAGTCAAAAACAGTCTTACATAAGACCTCTATGATGGCAGCAGTACTTTATTTCTTTTAATAGCTGTGGTCAAGAAGATGTCACCAAGAATACTCTAACATCTTCTTACAAAAGCTGTAACATTAACATAAAATTTAATTGAGTTACCAATCATATTGTGGAGCTCGCAAGTCATAGTTTCTTCACAACATCAGTCTATACAAATGAAAATGTTACATTAAGCTCATATTGAAATGTCCAGAAGAAAAGGCTTAGCAAATGTGGATGATGATCTGTCAAGAGTCAAGATGTGAAAAACAAGGTAAAGATGTATGATGAATGTCAAGCCTATCATGAATTAAAGTGTGGAACAAATTTAGAATGAATATCAAGCAAACAGCAAATCATCACTGAATAGATATTTGAATCCATGATAATTAGGTAAGAGGACATGGTCTAGATTGTAAGTACTGTAGCTATGGCAGACTGAAGGGGTCAGCTACCCTAGGCACAATCTGTTTGGCAACTATTTTTTCAGAAGTCCAGGCCAAAGTTTGCTCACCAAGTTTGTTGATGATTGCAAACTGGGAGCAATCATTGAGTCCCCAGTGATGTCAACATATTACAAGAAGGGCTAACACAAACAAATGATTGGTACCAAAGCCATGGTTTAAAACTAAATAAAAAAAAATACATTATTATTCCCTTTAGCAAAATGGATTTCCCTACAAATTGCAGTATTAACAGCACTCCCCTCCCCAAGAGTTCCAACCCAGTGGTGTGAGACTTGGGAACACAGGTTGATAGCAATCTGAACTTTGACCATCACAGTGGTAAGGAAAACCCACTAATTGAGCGCATCATAAGCAAGGGCATAGCAGTCAGGTCAAGGAATGTTATAATGTCACTGTACTAAACTCACATCAGACCACTTATGACAATGTGAGGTATACCAGGAGAAGTAGGGCAGTGGATGTATAACATTTGCCAGCACAGCTAGCTGGAATTTTGTAAAGAATTATACGTTATCTGAATATCAAACTGATTTGTACAGATGCTTGTGCTGAAAACCCATTTGTAAAGGTGCTTGTGTTAAAGATGTATCAAGAGTATGTCCTGTTGGACAGAGGAAAAAATGTACATGTATTATTGGAACTGTTGAAATGCATATATTGTAACAGAGGATAGTGGAAGAAAAGAGGTTAATCTGAATCCACCTGACTTTAGAAAAGAGTAAGAAATTAAATGACTTAATCTAGGCCATAAAGATTGTATCTTACAGTTCGTAATGTAACCAGAGACAAAAAGTCTGTACTAGGAAGCTTCCTGCATGGTCATTGGTGTGAACTAAATGCTACTCTGAAAGGGTGGAGGTTTGAGATTGTTTTATGACTTCCAGGAGCTACAGGAGATTTTAGCAAGGCTTTCTTTGTGTGTATTATTGATATATATGAGATAATCTCTGACACCTTCTAGCCAAGGGGGGAAGCATGGGAACCAGAAGTCAGATGACCAGACGTATGTGATGTTATTCTGTAATCCATCACTAAAATAATATTTAATACTAGTGAGACTGAAGTCTCAGAGCACTCTGGTTTTGTAACTTGACAAAGAAGGATCTCTCACCTACTTCATCTTGCCTTGCTCTAGTAAGTAATCAGGAAATAATAATTCTTTAGATCAGTCAGGAAAATATATTGAGTTTAATTAAGTATTGTTTTTCTGTAACTGTGTAAACCTATCCACCTATGTTATTTTTATTATTTCCTGTGATGGAAACTCTGGTGTTATTCTAAAAAGATATTTAGTATTTTCATGTTCTTTTCGTATTTATTATTAAATATATTTAAACTTTTCATTGTAGCTGGTCCTTTAGAGAATATTTTAACCTTTGAGAGTACTTATATCTATTGGTGACACTGTGGCCAGTCCTGAACGAGTGGCTGTTTGGTCAACATTACCATTTGTATTAATATTAATTTCACTCAGTATAATTGGGTACCCTTGCAAAAGCCTTAGAGTAGATGGCTTTGGGGTGTCTGGTGGCAGTGTAACTACCTTATAGTCTGGGAAGAAGGGGGTATAGCTAGTGAATCTGTGCCAGCCTTTCCCAGATGTGTGTGTGTGTGTGTGTGTGTGTGTGTGTGTGTGTGTGTGTGTGTGTGTGTGTGTGTGTGTGTGTGTGTGTGTGTGTGTGTGTGTGTGTGTGTGTGTGTGTGTGTGTGTGTGTGTGTGTGTGTGTGTGTGTGTGTGTGTGTGTGTGTGTGTGAGTGTGTGTGTGTGTGTCAGCTACTTGGAGCAGGAACACAAAGCACTAGTTTTACAGAGAGAATGGTGGATGAATTGCCTTGTACACCCAGCTGAGGACTTAACTCTATAGCTGTGCCAGTGGGGATCCTTATTGGGGACCTGGGGAGAGACAGAGAGAGAAATGCAGACCCTGGCTGAGTGTGTTCCATGTGTGCTGTTAGGTGAAATTGTGCTTGATGCAGAGGGCTGCATCTGCTAATACTGGGTGCATCAATTTTGTTCCAAGTGAATGTCCCTCTCCAGTGTCAGTGTTAAAGATTGAGGATCCTTGATTACTGGCCCAGAGTGAGGACATCACAACACTAATAGAGTGCATGTAGCTCACCAGACACCTGCAGCAGCTCGAGAGATCTCAGAGGTTTCTGACTAAGAAAATAAAAGGACTCCAAACCATGACCTATATGGACAGGCTGAAAGCCCTGTCACTTTACTCTGTATCTTATAGGCTGCTGAGAGGTGACTGGTGCCTGGCCTATAGGGCAATCTCCAACCCTACCTTAATGGAAATGCTGCACATCTGCAAGATAAATGGCTCAAGAGTCACTCGCTCTAGGGATCATGCTAGAGAGACAGATATGTCTCCCAGAGACTGACACTTCTCTGGAATAGAATCCCTATTCATGTAAAACAAAGCTCCTCACTGACCCTATTCAAACACAATCTAGATAATTGGATGGGAGACCGCAAATTCACCCATAGGGTGGCACCCGTGTCCCTCATGGACAGGGGTAGCCGGTGCTGATAACATACACGCTCTGTTCATAAATTTGTTTTGCAAGCTACCCAAAAAAAAAGAACAAGTGGGGATACTTGAGACTAACATGGCTAAGCTTGTAAAAGCTCTAGGGCCACTTGCCTAGTAACCTCCTATGAATGTATGAAATTATGTTAGGGTGTCTATAATAATCTCTTTGCTGCAATTTCAGAAGGATATTTTTTTTTCTTTTTTTTCTTCAACTTCTGGTTAACAGGGATACCGTGATGAAGATCACTTAATTGAGCTACAGATCTTTATATTACATGACAAATGGCTGTATATGATATGAATTCTGTTACTTCTCTCTCCATCTCTCTCTCTTTTGACTATAATTCATTATTATTCTGACAATGTGAATTTGCCTTAGTGTAGTTCTATGGTATCACCTTCTCTCCTTTGGGTCCCTTATCATTTCAACCATGGACTATGCTGTGTTAATTGGTCAACCCCTGGCTAGGGAAACAGTTCTGTTCTAGTTGGTGAAGCAGATGCTGGTTTAGGCAGAGGGTCTTGGGGACATAGCTTATTCACTCATAGTGGTATTCACTTCCTTCTTACATTACATCCCTATGCCACTTCTGTGCTGGAGTTGTATTTATTGACCACTGCTTGCAATGAGCTATGGTGTGGAGGTATGCTGCCCTGGGCTGAGGAGAAACAACAATCTCTCAGACAGACCTGCACACCAAGCTTTGATAATGTCCTGATCTCCAGTTTCTACTAAGGCCCAACATGAGCAGTACCACATCTTGTAGCACCATGCCTCCAACACTTCCTTCAAAGAGAGGGGAAACTGTAAATGCTCGCTAGTCCTTCTTCCCCTGCCATCAACATCAGGTGCCTGAGCTGTTAATTGAACTCATTTCATCCAAGTCATATTCAGGGTTTTATCACTCTATAGCTGGCAGCTGGTAAAGGGTATTAACTCATTACATCCTAGTGATGCCTCCAGGTGCATCTGCAGTTAACTCTTACCAATGCCTCTGGGCATCAAATATTGCTTGTTCATATCTGCGTCAATAATTCTAAAACTATGCTGTGTACAAGGTTTTAAAAGATTTCATCTTAAAGTTCACACAATGCAAACTCACCTGCATTAATATTTGACCTCATTCTAGTGTAGGTAAATAGATATTAACTGCTGTTTTATGATATTAATTTATATAGATATAATTTGCACATTTTTCTAAATATCGCAACAGCCAAGGAACACAGACTGAACTCCTTAGCCTCATATGAAAGCCCTCAGCTAGAAGAATAACATTTTGCTGACAGTATATGTGTAACTTGATTGGTTGCTGAGATATGATGTTGTTTACAAAATATTACAAATGTAATAGTTACTGTGTTTACTGTGACTTATAAAATTCAGTTTAAGACCTAGAACCTAAAGAATACTACCACTATAAAAATAGCTTGTGCTGAAGAGTTTGCCATTTACACATTTTTATAACTACCATGGTTCCAGAGATATGAATGTTTGCTTGAAATATGAGGACATAATTTGATTCTGTCAAAAAGTTTAGGCTCCACCCATTGGAAGTTACAGTGCAAACTTCCTAAACTCCATTGGAGTGAATGAGTTAAATAGCTGTTAAAGAGCTATTTACTGTGGTCCAGGGTTTGATTCCCTCAGCCTCCTTTGTCTAACTGTGTGACTTTGAGCAAGTCACTTAAATGGACAGCACTCCTGGTCTGAGTCTGAAAAAGATCCATGGAGATCAGTGCTCTACCCAGGTAAACAAACACAAATAAAAATAAATAAAAATAAAACAGGAATCTTGCTGCTACCTTCTGATGAAACCAAATAAAAAAAAAAAAAAAGAAGCATTTACAGTATGTATGCTGTTCCATAAATGTTAGTTTCATATGTTTCAGATAATAGAGTTTGTCTCATAAATATGGCATTTACAAACATGGTGAACAGAAATACAGTTTGCTGTGTATATTGCACTCTGTTTCATGCATTGCCTAACAGCTTGGCATAAAGGGCTGTACAAACTTTGAAGGGATGGATAAAGTGTCTATGTCACAAAGACTGAAATTCAGATCCACAAACGACTTGCTTGAAAGTAAGAATTTAAAAGACCTAGCAATCTCAAAATTAGCCTATTAATAAAAGCAACAAGCTGACCTGTTTTGCACCATCAGAGAAAATATTTTATGCAGAACTAGATTTAAGAGCCTAATTGTCTTCCAGTAGTAACAGAGTTGTTTTCTGGACCTATATCTTACATAGAGATCATGTTTGACGGCTTAACTAGGAGGAGGCAGGTTGATCAAATAAAAAAGTCATCAATCTGTCTATAAACCTAACAAAGTTAAGGAAGACTAGTGGACAGTATAGAAGATCCTACATATGTGTTGCTAGCAATACCTGACATATCTGAGAAAGTGACCATCAGGAATCTATTTATTTACCTAGTGAGAAGCAAGACAGTAATTCTTTCAAAAACATAGACTTATCTTTTGCCACCCCATGTAGTGATCCTGTAAGTGAAAATAGCACCCCTTTTAGTCTCAAAGACTTTTATCTAATACTGAAATACTTTCCTTAGAAATTACAATGATGTACATTGGTATTACTGGAGGCATGGTAGTCCAACTAGGCCTTCCTACTTATAAACTGACACTGTAGTATGTGTTTGGTATTTAATGTCTTATTCCCATATTTATTGTACCATTCCAGAATAAATGGTCACATCATAAATCGACACCTTCATTTAAGATACAGGGACCCAATTAGACAATCTAAATTCTGGACAATGTATACCTACCAAGTTAGAGGAGAATATTATGTATCCCATTTAATTCTTTTTTTTTCTCAAACAGTTTTATTTGCAAATAATGTATAAATTTCATAGTACATTATATATGACAATTTAAATAAATATGTACAATATATACATCAGCCTAAAAACAATAACAATATTCAATTCATACAATAGCATTGTATATGTGTCTATCTAGGGTCTATATTATATCATCGAATGCTTAAAAAAGCGAACGCTGATTGATCGACCTAATTTAAGTGAAAGCTTACAATCTCGAACTGTCAGATCAGCGATTTTTTTCCCAGGGAAAAAAAATCGCTGATCCAAAACACATACACGCAACACAAGCACACTAAACAAACAGAAATCCACACACATGCATCTAAAATCTGATAACTAACCCTACACTAAACTATGCACACACCACTAACTACCCACTTACCTTAACCCAAACCCTAACCCTAAGGTCCATCACTATCACACACTCACCACACCCACTCCCTAACCCTAACTCACTTAAATCTGCCCTAACCCTCATGTCCACTCAATCACACACACACACCTAACCCGAGCCCTAACCCTAACTCACCTAAATCACCCTAACACTCACATCCACACGATCGCACACTTACCTGAATCTGACCGGTAACTTTCCACCATAACACTGAAAATACTGAAGCAACAGAAATGGACAACTGCATTCTTTCCCTAGGAAAAAAAATGAGTTTCTACTGCTTCGATATTTTGCAGTTTCGTGAAAATAAGTTTGATCAATCAGCTTTCGCTTTTTTAAGTGTTTGAGGATATAATATAGACCCGTCTATCTATCTATCAGAGTATATCTGTTCAATATTGCATAGTGTCTATCAATGATAAAACACTTTTACATGGATTATTAACCAGTGGCCTAGGGTAGATTCTCAGTTCTTTAATTTTGGTTTCCAACAATGCTATAGTCTTCAGAAGAGTGTAGAAGTCTTGTATTGCTGGTATTGTGTTTGTATTCCATCTTCTAGTTATACCTTTCCTTGAGATTACGAGTATTGTCCATAATAAATACATGTTTGTTTTATTTAAGTGAGGACATTCATTTACATTCAACAAGATAAGAGCCTTGGATAAGATAAAAGTTTCATTAAATAAAGCTTGTAGAAAGTTATTAATTCCACTCCAATATGTTTTAATTTTAACACAATCATAGAAAATATGATTACAATCTGCTTTATGCGCTTGTTCACATCTCCAGCATATTCCATTTGTAGAAGAATTGATTTTAGTCTTTTTATCTGGGGTTAAAAATGCTCTGTGTAAGTATTTCCAATTAAATATTTTCCATTATTGTGTAAAATATGTATATTTTACTGATAATAAGATATTTGAGTTGATTTCTTCAGTTAACTGCAATGAGTGTCTTTTTGATATATATTTCCAATATGATATTTTTGGTGTTGTTTTATATTTTATTAGTTCTTTGTAAAAAAATGAAATCCTATTTTATGTTAGTATCATTGTATATGATTCCATATAAATAATAAATGAGCTTTGGTGTGTCTTTAAAAGAGGAATTATTAATTATTCTGCATAAGTCTTGTGAGTACATCAATATGCTTTGTAAAGTTAACCAATCATGTTGTAGAATTGTATATATTGTTTTGATTATTTCTATATCCAGTACTTTTAGTTTCTTGTTGCATTGTGACCAACAGATAAATCCTCTTTGTTCCCAAGAATTAATTATTTCACTGTATATTTTATGTGGATAGTGCTGTGTTATGATGAATGGTGTTAGAAGGTCAATCCAAAGCTTGAAATCTATATTTGTATTAATAAGTTTTCTGAATAAATTAATATAATAATTGTTCAAATGTGTTTTAGTGGGTTTTATTATGTTATATTGCATACTGGTACTTAGTATTCACCATGGTTTATTAGTTTTATTTGATATTTGAATTTTTTTAGTAAATTAAACTCATTTATTGAAATCACAGTTAGTAATTCTTTCCAGTTAGTGGAATAATTAGGATTTATCCAATCTGTAATATTTTTAAATATGGATACCTTTATATAGGTCTCAATATCTGGAAAGTTTAGTCCTCTATGTTTTCATGGTTTAATATGATGTGTTAGGGCAATTCTGTTTCTCTTGGGGTACCATAAAAATTTGATTAAACATGTATTTATTTCTTTAAGGACTTTTATTTCAGGAAGTAACTGTATTGATAATGCTACTCAAAGAATCTTAGGTAGTAAAATCATTTTTATTAATTGTAATCTATCTTCAAATGTTAATATTGTTTTATTCCATTTTTCCACACATATTTTAATTGTGTTAATGATATTACTATAGTTTATTGAAGTCATTTTGCTTAGATATTTGCATAAACCTTGGATCCTACCCAGTTTGGTTTTAAGGGCAGATCATGCCTCCTAAACCTGGCGGACTTCTTTGAGACCATTACCAAGGCATTAGATGAGGGAAAGGAAGTCCACACAGCCTACCTAGACCTCGCAAAGGCTTTCAACACCATTCCCCATTCTAGTATTATAGACAAGCTCACCAGCTTGAACATAAACCCCTACGTCATGAGATGGGTTGCCAACTGGCTCATGGATAGAACCCACATGGTGAGAGTTGCAGGCTCTACATCCGATTCTAAACCGGTTACAAGTGGCATCCCCCAGGGCTCAGTCCTAGGACCCCTCCTGTCCGGCATATACTTCTCAGAGGTACAGGCAAACATAGCAGGACTATGGCTGACCAAGTTCGCAGATGACTGCAAACTAGGGGCCATAATTGATTCTCCGGCTGACACAGACACCCTCCAGATGGGTCTCACTGAGACGGATACCTGGTGTCAAAATCATGGCCTCAAGCTAAATGCCAAAAAGTGCATAGTCATCCCCTTTGGAAAAAACAAAGTACCCACGAACTACCACATAGGTGGTAGTCCCCTAAATACAGAAAATGTAATAAGGGATCTGGGGACCCAAGTAGATAGTAATCTCTCCTTTGATAATCATATTGCCAAGGTGGTTAGAACATCCTTCTATGTGGCCTACCTAATCACAAAAGGGTTCGCATCTAGAACAAAATAAGTTATTGTGCCTCTCTACTCATCACTCATTAGTCCCATCATAGAATACAATGCCCCATTTGGGATGTACCTAACAAGACACCTGCAACAGCTGGAAAGGCCACAGAAGTACCTCACCAAGAGGATTACTGGCCTCAAACAGATGCCCTATGCAGTCTGACTCAAGAAACTCCAGCTGTACTCGGTTGCATACCACTTACTCAGAGGTGATCTCTGCCTGACATACAAGGCCATGTCCAACCTAGACTTGATGGACATGCTCCACCTAAAAAAAAAAAAAACAAATCCCAGAGAGCCACATGCTCTAGAGATATAAACCTCACCAGAATGATAAACAGGACATGCTGGAGGGATAGATTTCTATCCCAGAGACTCCCCATGCTTTGGAACAGGATTCCAATATACATCAGGCAGAGTCCCTCACTAACACTCTTCAAGAGAAACCTTGACAGGTGAATGGGAAACAGAAAATTTACCCTGGGGATCACTGCACTGGCTCTGCTGGACAGTGGTGCAGGGAACTAATGGTTCTGCTGGACAGTGGCACAGGGAACTAATGGCTCTGCTGGACAGAGGCACAGGGACCTAATCTAAGGGGGTGGTGAAAGCCAACACATTATGGCTAGACTTATAAATGCCCTTGGGCAGATAGACTAGTACTTACTTATGAACCTATGAACCTATAACTCTATTCCTAAATACTTTAGAGTAGATTCTTGTTTCCCTATGACATGATTTCCCTTAACCTGTATTTCATTTTTTTAATTTAAAATTAAAAATTTTGATTTTGATCGATTAAATTGAAGACCTGAAGTTCTATAAAATTTCTCAATCAACATATCCAGTTCCTCTAAGGTTTATTTAGAATTAGATACGGCTAATAATATATCATCAGCAAAGAGCATTACTTTAGAAGTATATTGATCATAAACATCCACTCCTCTTATATTAAAATTATTGTGTATTGAATCTGCAAGTATTTCAATGGTCAAAGCAAATAGAATCTGTGACATGGGGCAGCCTTATTTAGTACCTTTTGTTATATAAATATATTCAGAAGTAAAAGGGCTTAGTTTGACATAAGCTAGATTTTTATATATATATATATATATATATATATATATATATATAATCTATATGTATATATATATATATATATATATATATAGTCTTTAATATGAACAAAGAAGTAGGAAATTCAAATATTTCTGGAATTCTGCATAGATAGTCACAGTTTAAGGAATCAAAGGCTTTCTCTATGTCCAAACCAGTTATGAGTGCTTCTTTATTTTCCTTGTTTACATAATATATCCTTTTAATATTCTCATGTGTGTGTATGTTGCAGATTGTCAAAGGAAAAAACTTCAAAGACCAATACACGTAAGGTTCAGTTAAGACACTTTAATTTACTTGCAGCAAGGAGACAAAAACATGCAAATACAAGGATTTGTCTAACTACTAACAGGAAGTATGTTCATTCTTATACTATTTTACAAGACATGGCCTTCTAAGCTGACGTAATCAAACACAACTTTAAGCATTGTACTACAGCAGGTGTTACTTCAGATTTTCTGCTGACATGACTAGATTTGTAAGAAACTTTTCAGAAAAACAACCTGGCCTTGATGACCAGTACTTCGCTTACAAGCCTCTATTGTACAGTGTTACATTTCAAGTTACTTTTCTAATACAGATACAAGCAAATGCTGATTGCAGTTCATATTTTCAAGCAGGCTTTGTCCTAATTATCTGTTACTTCTACAGCTGTGTATGTTCTCATAGCACAGCGGGACTTCTTGTCTGAGTTTCATATAAGCAGTATTGTTCTATTCATTATTTTCCTAACGCAAGCAGAAATCATCTGCTTCTCAGTAAATTTCCAAAGCACAAGCAAGATTTTAGCTAACAGTACAAGGTCAGAAAGCATCTGCAGTTTGTACAGATTTATGCAGTATGAAATAGAATAAATGTGTTAATCCTTTTCTAGCTCTATATGCACTAAGCATATTGCTAATACACACATTAATACATATTTTTCTAACATTTCCCCCCTATTAATACTTTTATTCTACTTTCAAAATAAGCATAAACAGTTTGTTTTCTTCTCCTAACCTCTTCCACTCAGGATTTGCAGTTAAGAGAGTCATTCAGTTTAAACTTATGAAAGCATTTTTAGTCTTTTAACAGTTCTTCAAACTCAGTACTTTGATATAAGGTTTCAGAAACTGAAATGTCCATTAGGTCTTTAACCAGTCTTTTCATGCAGGGGATACCACAACAAACACATAATCCCAGTAGGAGCATTCCTACACAAATGGCAATCAGGATGTTCATTAGGATGGTACCCCACCCCCAAACCATTTCTGGAAAAAGTCCATCAGAGGGTTTGAGCCTGGTTTGGTCATGGCCGACACTTGCTGAATTACCTCAAGATGATTGTCTATTTCGTGTTTATGGTCAGGAATATACGAACAGCATTCTTCTTGGATTAAAGCGCACGTACCACCTCTCGCTGCTAGGGTGAAGTCAAGAGCCATGCGGTTTTGGAGCACTACAGTTCTCATAGCATTCAGTTCATCAGTCACCAATTTGAGAGCAGAAAAAGTTGCGTTGCTCATTACTTCGAAAAATTTTGACAGTTTTCTCAGCTCCCAGATCGATTTTACTGCTCCATATGCTGATAATATGCCTGCCCACAATATAATGCTATCACTCAAGTCCATGTGTGTCAGTCCTTTTCCTAGAGAGTGATGGTCTTTCCAACGCGCATCTATTTGTCCCACTGGAATTACAGGTTTCTTGACGACTTCTTAGACATTTCGAATTTTCCCATGAGACAAAACTGCAGTGTGTCATATGGCCGGAACCAGGTAACCCAAAAAACAACTGCCGGACCAATTCTCAGGTAACCATTTGTATGCCTTTCTACCACACACAAAATAACAGTCCTCTACTTTAGTAGTAACCTTGCTATGAATATATACTCGCCCTGCATGAAATATTTTTCTATCAATTATAAACAGCTGTTTATAAATTTATTTATTTTATTTATTTTACATTTGTTTACCGGGCTAGTCCAACTGGATACATTTCCATTTTCAGCAGAGGCCTGGGGAGAAAAGCTCCACATTGAAGTTAATACAAACAAGTCATTTACATAAAGAAAGTAAGTAGTTAGTAAAATACAAACAGAAATAAGGTTTAATCTAGATTATACTAGTTGAAAATATATATTTGGAAGGACACTTACTCTAATTTTCTTTACAGTACAAGATAGGGGAGTTATACTTTAATAAAACATTCATGAAGAGTATAATTGATTAAGTAAGTATAAACCATAGAGCGTTCTATATTAATTCATAGCAGAGGCTAATTAACAAGGGTGTTTTAGAGAATGTCTACTCAAGGAGAGTGAGTAGAGAGAGGTAAGAGTGGGTGATTAAGAGAGGAGTAATTAGTAGAATCATAAGATTAGTCAGGATTGATGCATGGGCATAGCCAGAGTGTTTTTAGATGTTGTTTGAGCTTTTGTTTAAAGAGGAAGGGTGACGAGGTAGAAGTTAGAGTGGTAGGTAGATGATTCCAGTATTTACCTATGGTGTTGGAGAAGAGTGAGTCACCTGCTATGTTATTGGACTTACTTAACTTCACAAGAAGTTTATTAGAGGAGCGTAAAGAATTTAGGTTAGAATAGGGAGAAATAAGGTCAGAAAGTATAACGGGGTATTTTTTGGTTGGTAAAATATCCTATGAACAAAGGTAAGTTGGGAGAGTAATAGTGTATTTTTTAGTTCTAGCCAGTCTAGTTGTTGTAGATTCTGATAGTGGTGAGTTCTAAATGGGTTTCCGGTGGCAAATCTAGCAATGCTATTGTATGCATTTGCTAGTTTAGTGAGGTTATTTTTCTTTAGGTTAGTGTATATGGATGAAGCATAAAGAAGAGTAGAAATAAGATGAGAGTGAGCAAGTGTGATTTTGGCCTGTGGAGTTAAAAAGGTTTTAATTCTATATAAGGAGCCGAGTTTTCTATTTACGGTTTTAATAGTGTTATTAATGTGATTATCAAAAGTGAGGTTATTGTCAATTATAATACCTAACAGCTTAGTGGTAGAGTCAGGGGCTATATGTGTGCCATTGTTGGAAGTAATAGAGAAGTCTATGAGGGGAGACTTAATATTAGGCCTGAAGAGCAGGAGTTTGGTTTTATTGGCATTCAAAAGGAGGCAGCATTTCAAGAACCATGCCTCAACTGTGCTAAATACATTCTGTGTTAGGGTTTGTAGTTCAGAGGAGGCGTTAGCAGAGCATATGAGTGTTGAGTCGTCTGCATATTGAATACATGTAGCTTGAGGTATTGCTACATGTAAGTCATTTATGAATAAAGAGAAGAGGAGAGGTCCTAGGATGGAACCCTGTGGGACTCCAAGAGAGACTGACAGAAGGGATGAAAGTGTATTATCCCAGAGAACTGCCTGTTGCCTGTTATTAAGGTAGGAAGTGAACCATTAAATAGCTTTGGTATCTAGAGAGAGAGAGATTCAAGGGTATTTATGAGAATATTGTGGTTTACCATGTCAAAGGCTTTTGACAAGTCTATAAAGAGTGCTGATGACAGAATACTATTATTGCGGTTTCTATTGATACACTTGGTAAAAGATAGGAGAGCTGTTGTAGTGCTATGAAATGGTCTAAAGCCATGTTGGCAGTTGGCTAGTAAATTATATTGAGTTAAGTGGTGCATTAGCTGATGATGAATACATTTCTCCATAATTTTTGCTAAGGGTGATGAGTGCTATAGGCCTGTAGTTAGAATAGTCATTTGAGCTACCTCCTTTATGTAAAGGGATTATGTGGGAAATTTTCCAGATAGCAGGGATGGTTCCTTCATTGATGGTTCTATTTATAAGGAGGGATATGGGATAAGCAACTGCTTCAGCTGCTTTTTGAAGGTATTCAGATGGTAACTGATCTGCAGATGGGGTATAAGGTTTCAGTTTTTGGATGAGTTTTAGGATGTAGGAAGTAGAGATGGGTTGTAGTTGGAATATAGGGAGATTAGTAGATGTACCAGTGGGAAGGTTAGATTTGTCTATTGTGAGATGACTTGTTAGTGAATTAATGGTGTCTGTGAAAAAGGAGTTAAAGGCATTGGCAGTTTGATGTGAGGTATTCTTTTCGGCCCCTGAAGGTGAAGGTGTACTAGAGTGGCCTGGGTGTAGGAACAAATTTAAGGTTGACCAGAACCTTTTGGGGTTGTTATGATGAGTTTGCTGTAGTTTACAGTAATAGTTCTTTTTATCTATAAAAACAGCTTTTTTAGTGCTATTTCTTAACTGTCTAAAGGCTTGTTGGTCTGAAGTAGTTTTTGTATTTCTCCATTTAGCCCAAGATTTATTCCTAAGTAGTATTTTTTGTCTTGTCTCTTTGGACATCCAGGAGGCAGGTTTAGATTTAACTCTGATAGATAGTTTTGGAGCATGTTGGTCAAGGATTGATAGGAATTTGGTATTGAAATATGCGATAGCATCTTCAAGGGTTAGGGTTTTTAGAAGATTCCATTTACAGGCTTTTAGTTCATTTTGGAATAATAATGGGTTGAAGTGTTTCTTGCTACGTGAAACCCTGTAGGTAGGGGTGTAATTAATGTCACTCTTTTGTCTTGTGATATAAGTTAAGGAATGATCACTTACATCATCAGGCAAAGTTCCTATTGTATATGTTTGTTGTTGTTTGTTAATAAGAATCCAATCTAAAATACTTTCTTTGTTATTGGGTTTATTGATTCTTGTGGGATTATTGATTAGCTGAGTAAAGCCATGAAGATTAATATGAGATGAAGGATTATTTGTATTGATAGAGGACCAATCACAGTTAAAGCCTCCTAAAATGATTGTTTCTTGTGGGTAGAAAGAAGATATCCAACTTAGGATATTCTCAATTGTAGTGTAGTTATTGCCAGGGGGTAGGTAGATACAGATGATATAGATAGATTTATTAGGGTTTAGTTGTAGTTTAGAGGTAAGGATCTCAGCTTTAACATATTTTAGTGGGTTGGAAGGTTGTGCAGTGATTTTTAGTCCATTTTTAAACAGAAGTGCTACTCCTCCACCCTTACGTTTTATGCGGTCCATTCTCAATATTTTATATCCAGGGGGAAGTATTGCATTATCTTTAGTACCAGGTTTCAGCCAAGTTTCAGTGAGACAGAAAATGTCAAAGGAGTGAGTATCAAGGAGGGCATGGAAATGAGCGATCTTATTGTTAATACTACGGATATTGAGATGTCCAATAAGTAAGGCATTAGAAACAGTGGTTAGTACTGAGGGGATAGTGTATGAGTTATTATAAGGTATGTCAGTGGAGTTATCAGTTGGTCCTGGGTTAGGATGGATGTCACCATCGCTGAGGGTTGGTGTTTTTAGTTCAAATGATGGTTTGCAGGAGAAGTTGGTTAGATATTTTAGCCTCCTTATGTTTGGATTATTGAAGTTAATGTGTGTAAATCGATGGTATTTGGGTAATAGGTAGTTGGGGGTGCATGTGATGTTTAAATGAGTATAAGTTTGGATAGGATGTTGGAAGGCTGTTTGTCTGCGACAGTAACTGAAGTGGTAATAATTAGCTTTTTCATAAGAAGTAAGGAGATAGATGGTGGTTAAGCCTAGAGAGCATATGTATATGAATATTAGTTTGGTTAGTGTAGTTTTAGATGTGAGAGACATATTGCTAAGAAGAGTTGTAAAGCCCTAGGATATAGAGTTAATAAGTAAAAAAAGAAAACAGGTTAAAGTATAGGAAAGGTATAGTTTTCTTGAGAGGAGTAGTTAAGAGTATAAGTGAAAGGTAGGTGTTAGGAGAGAGGGAATAGATAGAGTAAGTTAGGAGGGATGATGTGGGGTTATAGTAAGAGAGAGATAATAGATAAAGTAGTTAAGGAGGGATGGGGTGGAGTTATACTAATAAGCAGTTAAAAGGGATAGAAAGGCTCAGGGAGGGGGTGTGGTTAGGGAGGTATAAGTGTGAGAGCACTGGGGGTGGGTGGGATATGGGGGTAGGGTAGAACGAGTCAGTAGATTGTGTGGAGCCAATCAGACCTTCCAGAGAGCCTACTGCCGAAGTAAGTCAGGTAGATAAGAAACAGCTTATTATGGAAGGTTTATGGCAGTAAATTTAAACAAAACCAGTTTACTTTTAAGTTTAAACAAAACCAGTTTACTTTTACTCTGTAAATCAGTGTCTGCTATAAACGTTTTAATAGATAAATTCAGTTGCCAAATAAGTTAGTTAAGCAGAGATGAAGAACAAACCTCAGCAGACTATAGAAAACTCAGTCACTGTATTGTGCTGCCATCTAGTGGCATAAGGGAGGAAAGACCTCAACTTTAGGTTAACAAGAAAGTATTCTATATGGGAGATAAGACGGCCTAGGTAAGTTCTGCTAGTGTGCTGGCCCAGCTCAGGCAAGGTCTTAGCAAATGTAAAAAGAAAAATAGAGACACATACAGCAAATTCTTAGGGCTATCAGCTATATCCAATGCTGAGAAATAAAGGGATGCGTCCAGGTGTTCACACTTTGGGAGGCTGCGTTGTGGCTTCTGTAAAAATAAGTTACTTTTGGGACATCCAACAGCAGAGGGGGACAACCCGATTAGCAGCACTTGGCTTCCAAGGGAACTTCAAAATCCCTCTGAAATTCTTCCTGTCTTTGAGCCTTTGGAGGGCACTTTCTTGTCTGTTTCTATGGCACCTGAATCAGAAGCCCTCTATGCCTTACTGGCTTTCTCTGGTGTAGTACCTTCAGCTACCATGTACCAGAT
This sequence comes from Protopterus annectens, assembly GCF_019279795.1. Taxonomy (NCBI): domain Eukaryota; kingdom Metazoa; phylum Chordata; order Ceratodontiformes; family Protopteridae; genus Protopterus; species Protopterus annectens. Next base: position 656,575,537 of record NC_056726.1, read on the forward strand.
GTCAGCCACATCCTCATCTCCTGTTCCAGTGTCCATTTTGGGAATGGGAATGTTTTACTTCATCAAGTGTTTTACGTATCAATCCAAGAAATGAATCATAGTTTGTATTACAATAAAGATCTACTTTGTTTCCTTTAGTATAACATCTATAAGGAACAGTCACATTGCAATTGCTACAACCCACTTGAACAGTATCATTTTTATAAAAACACACAGTTCCCTTTTGTGGAACAGACAAGTGCAATGCTATTTTATATTGTGCTGTAATGGTTGAGGTATCATAAATCAAGTTCTCCCCGGTCTCATTGACCGCTAGGGGGACTGCAGTCATTAATAACCCCCCGTATGCTGTCGGCAAAGCTGTACAAATCCAGCAATTCGAAACATTGAAAATCTCAGCATACACATATTTAATTGCCTGGTAAGTGTTAAAGTTCGGATGCCAGTTTATGAGTAACGCTTCACGTTTATTCAGTTCAGTCTGCGTGGCTGGGAAAAGAAAAGGCCACAACAAAAAGATTATTGTCACTAATACAGTTAACAGGATGATTATGCAATACTTCTGAGGAAAGGTTTGTTCTGCATTCCTGTTTCTTCTGGACTCTATCATTTTTGCTCTTGGCATGTAACAAGATTTTTGTACAGTTCAAAGTTTTTAAGTAATTTTCAGTGCATCAGGTGGATCCAAGAGGCTCGCTCTGGGATTTTGACTGCAGTGGGTGTTGACAAAAGCACTTGACATGGACCTTCCCACTTTGGAGATGCCCAGTTATTTCTCTTAACTACCTTCAGCCAGATCCACGCTCCAGGGGGCACTGCCACTTCTGATGGTCTGGTTCGTTCTTTATCTTAAACAGAATTTAACTGCAACAAATGTTTAGAATTGAATAACTTACGCAAATACTCTGCTAATGTACTGTCAGCTTCCTGGTCTGCGGGCATGAGAGATTTCCACTGAGGTATATAGTAAGCCCTTCCAAAGAGCTTTTCAGAAGGAGTCAATCATTTTGCATTCGGAACAGTTCTCATGCTCAACAGTGCCAGGGGCAGACAGTACACCCAGTTTCTCTGTGCTTCTATCATTAATTTTCTTAGCTTACTCTTTAAAATCCCATTATGCCTCTCTACTAGACCTGCTGATTGCGGGTGATACGCACAACGATTCTTTAAAGAAATGCAGAAATGTTTACTTAACTGCTGTATGGTCTGATTCACGAAGTGTGTGCCATTGTCACTGTAGATCCTTTCCGGAATGCCGAATCTAGGGATGATTTCTTTAACAAGAACTTTGGCTACAATCGTAGAGTCTGGATTTTTAGTCGGAAAGGCTTCCACCCATCTGGAAAACATATCTACAATGACAATACTTCTTATTTTCACATTTATTCAACTCCATGAAATCCATACAAATAGTATGAAATGGATACGGTGGTGTGGGGAAACTCCCTTAATTGGGCTTTAACGCCCCTTATGCATGATGTTTATTACAGATGTGGCATAACGAACAAAACGTTTTAGAGTAATTTGAGAAGCCATATGTCATGAACACTTGGTTCACCAGCTGTACCATCGCCCCTGTTGAGACATGGCACTGCCCATGGCTCAACAAAGCTGCATATCTAAACAAATTAGACGGCAATATCGGTTTTCCTTCTTTAGAGATGTACAGCCCCTTTTTGAGAATTGCTCCTCGTTTTACCCATCTTTGTTTTTCAACTTGCGTAGTAAGTGTCTGCATTGTCTTTAACATTTCTAAGTCTAAAATCTCAGAGGGTTGTAATTCCTCATTCAAAAGAAATACTTCTGAAGCTGCCTGCTTTGCAGCTGTATCAGCTCTTGCATTACCTTTTGAAATCCTATCCTGTTGTTTGGTATGAGATGTGCATTTACAAATAGCTACTTTCTGAGGTAACTGAATAGATTCTAAAAGACCTAAAATAAACTGTGCATGATTGATTGGTTTGCCAGTAGATGTTATCATTCCTCGATTTTTCCACTGTTGCGCAAAAACATGTACAGTAGAAAAAGCATACTGGCTGTCAGTAAAAATGTTCACACATTTACCCTTTGCTAAGGTACATGCCCGTGTCAAGGCAATCAATTCTGCTGCCTGTGCAGGTAAACTCTGTGATAAAGATTTCACTTCTATAATGTCAGTATCAGAAACTACTGCATATCCTACTAGGTTCTGTCCTGCAGGACCCCTTTTGCACGAGACGTCCACGTAGTATGTCACCTCGGCATCATCCAAGGGAACATCCGTAAGATCTTTTCTAGGCAGTGTCTTTTGCTCAATCACCTGCAGGCAACTGTGTGGTGTGCCATCTGCAGAGGTTGGGAGCAAGGTTGAAGGGCTCAAAGTTGTACATCGTTCACTTGTCATATGAGGTTGGCTCAACAGTATAGTCATACAGGAAAGATGCCTAGCAGGGGAAATATATGCTACCTTCTCTTGCAGTAAAATAATTGCGACTGCATGAGGCACTCTCAATGTGAGAGGGTGGAACAACACTTCTGAGGCCGAAGCCTGTACTGCCATTGCAGCTGCAACCACTGCTTGTACACAGTGAGGTAAAGACTGTGCCACTGGGTCCAGTTGTGATGAATAATAAGCAATAGGGCATTGCTTGTCCCCATGCTGCTGTGTTAACACTGATGTCATATAACCTTGCTTACAATCTACAGTTTGGAAAAAATGTTTATGATAGTTTGGTAATCCCAAAACTAATGAGGATGCTATTAACTGTTTCAGTTTGCAGAAAGCAGATTCTGCTTCTGGTGTCCATTGTAACAAATCCTGTGCTGCCATAGGCTTTTTATAAATCAGGTTAGTCAATGGTGCAGATTCCAAATCATAGTTTGGAATCCAACTCTGACAAAAATTAGTCGCACCCAGGAAGGACATCATTTCCTTCTTGGTAGTGGGTTTTGGTGCTTGCAAAATCGCTATTTTTCTGTCCTCATCTAATGTCCTACCTTCCTTGGATATCACATATCCTAGGTATTTAACTTGTTTTTTCCAAAGCTGCAGTTTATTTTTGTTTACTTTATGTCCATCAGTGGCTAAAAATTGTAATAGCGCTATAGTGTCTTCTTTAAAATCTTGCTGGGTGGGGGACACCAGCAGGATATTATCAACATAAAGCAAAATCTGACTACCTCTTGGTGGGGTAAACCACGCTAAGTTGCTTGCCATTTCTTGTGAGAATATTGTTGGACTTTCACAATACCCCTGTGGTAGTCGCGAATATGTATACCTTTTCCCCTGAAATGTGAATGCAAACCAATGCTGACTGTCAGGGTGTATTGGTATCGAAAAGAACACATTGCTGATATCTACCACAGAAAAATATTTCTGTTGAGGTTTTAAATCATTCAACAGGGTGTGTGGGTCTGGCACCGCAGGTGCCCTTGGTATTACTGCGTCATTTACAGCTTGTAAATCTTGGACCATACGCCACTCTCCATTTGCTTTCTTAACAGGAAATAAGGGTGTGTTACATGGTGTATCAGGAGATTCCACCAGCACCCCTTCCTTAAGTAAAGCTGCTATAATAGGTTTGATTCCTACCTCTGCATCTTTTCTTAAGGGATACTGTCTCTTTTGTGGTCTAAATGCTGACTTTGGTGTAATAGTAACTGGTCCCGCTGTGCGAATAAGTCCTACATCTGATTTTCCTGTTGACCAGAGATTTTCTGGTATATTCTGTAAGGCATTCTCTTCCTCCTTCAATAGGAGAGCTAATCAGCTGTCCTCGCTAGACTGCAAGTTTACAGCTGGGTGGGTCTGAGTTATCCAATTCAACTTCTGCATTTGTATTCCTTGTTCTGACAGTTCTAACTCTGTCTGTTTTTCCTATCTCGTGACTTTTTCTCCTAAGTCTACCCATTTTACATTCTTGTCCTTAGTTAAGCCAACATGTGATAATCGATTAGATTTATAGAGTGCAAAGAACTCCTGGGGCAATGAACAGCTGGCTACACTGTTCCCTTCTGTGTCCCAGTACAGATTACATAATATCAATCTGTTTGCATGATTTCTAAACAATTCTTGCTCATATTCCTTATCAGGTCCTGGTGTATTACAATAATACAGAGTACAGTGCAACAAATGCTGTTTATCAATGTCAAGGGAGGGGAACTTGCTGACGGCTACGTTCATCAACTCTTCGGTCACTGCCCCTGGACCAGTCGTAACCAAGTCCTGGCTGTACCAATAATACGTTTTACCCTCCGATTGCACTGCAAAGGTATCAATTTGCCACTGTGCTTCCATACCCTGCATAGTCGGAACTACTGCTATACCAAATAGCTGCATAAGGTCTCTGCCCAAGAGGTTTACTGGGCATTTTGCAGAAACAACAATTTTACTTTTCTGGGTCAGTCCTGAAACAGGATCAGTTATCACAATATTATGGGAGAGGGGCTCCCGATACAGCTGTCCTTTAGCTGCTTTCACTAATATGTAATCAGGTGACTCTGAATTCTTTGGCAGTTTGGAGGGATGTACCAGGGTCCGTGATGCCCCTGAATCAGACAAGAAGCTCACTTCCCTCCCTTCTACCACGAGTGTAACTTCTGGTTTCATGTCTGCTAAATAGAGCTCTAAGCTCAATAAAGCCAAATCCAATATTTCATTTTCTTCACTATCAGTGACTTCTTGCACATCCTCTATTTCCTCTGTCACATTCTCTACTCCCTCTATCACATACTCATTTGTCCTTTCTCCGCTATCCCCTTCTAGTGATTCCTGACTACCATATAGTCAGTCCTCACTCTCCTTATCTTCCGTGGTTGCCTTCTTGTTTTTCTTGCAATCCCTTGCCAAGTGTCCTTTCTTACCGCATTTAAAACATTCACCCCTTTTCTTTCGCCCTTCAAAGTCCTCTGATCGTTGATCAGATTGTTTGTTTTCCTGGGCATTTCTCTTGCCCATTTTCCCGGACTGTACTACATAAACTTCTGCTCCATCTTCTACAGAAAATACTTGGGCTTTCTTTTTCTTTTTGCTATTAAAATGCCTTTCGGCATGTCTAGCATACTCAAGCAATGACTGTAACCTGCTTGTATGATGATCTACCATATGTTTTGTAATAAAGTTCCTGATGGGTGCAATACTGCCTTTCAAAAATGCATTATTTAACTGCTGCTCATATGGGGAATCATGTGTCTGATCTTCAGGAACCTGCATTCCACAATGGTTATTAAAACATTCTAATAGTCTGGCATAATATCGGTCAATAGCTTCACCTTTCTGTTGGATGCATTGATTAATGCAAGTCCAGTCTGCCTTAGGCTTCCATTTCTCAGAGATTTGGTCTGTAAGACCTTTCACTCTGTTGTCTAATTCTGCGCTACTATGTGGGAGGGGCCTGAGCGCAATATCATGGGGATTCCAGTCGCCACTAATCATGTGCCAATCTGGTCCCACAATTTGTCTGACTACTTTTTCTACCTCTTCTCCATCTAAATTATAACTCAGCCTCATTTCTTGCAAATCTTCTAAGAATTTTCTAAAATTAACTTTTGGATGGGGAATTCCCTCAGTGGCTTTCCGGATGTCTTCTGGAGTCCAGGGTCTATACACTAGAATAGTTGGGTCCTGTCCTTCTTGCCCTGCCTGAGGATTAGGCACTTCTATAAGTGGGCATATTTCTTCTTCACTCATAAATCGTGAATTTCTACCCATTTGATATAACTCAATGTCCCCTTTTGAGTTTCCTGCCCGTGTTCGAGACCTGGTCTTGACAGGATCTCTAATAAATGGTGTTGCTTTTGTAGTATCTCTACTTACAGTGATAGCAGGATATCGCAAGGGTGGACTAACTTGTTCACTTGCCTCATATTCTGGTAAGGGAGGCGGTGGGGCTGATGCTATTACTAAGTTATTGTCCTCCTTATCTAAAAACATTGCTTTTGAATCATTACTCTTTTGTTCCCTTCGGTTTACTTCCTCAATCCACCTGTGTGCCTGAGGAATTCCTAATTGACGTTGCTTTTTTACCCAACCTTTAGAATTGGTTTTAAGCTGTCTGACAAGTTTGACAAGCGAGTATTTTTCTAATTTACTATCAAATTCATACTTATTAACCCATTTTGAGTAGTATTTAATATTATCAGCACACTGTGACTGCATGTATTTCGTGTCTTCGGTTAACGGCGGATTTTGGGACCTTTTTGTACAATTATTACCCATTTTATTCTACCCTTTTAATCATTACATAACTCCTTATTTTTAATGTGGTACCACAGATATTTTCATAGTCTATTCAGAATGACTGCCTACCTGCTCTGTTTCCCTGATCTATGACAAGACAGTAATCTTTCTGTCCCTGACTTATAACAAAGTCTCTAACAGAACAAATACAAATCTAGTCCCTGATCTAAAACAGAAGAAAAGAAGATGGATTCACCTTACCTCCGTGATTGATCACATGGTTCAAGTAAACCTGTCCTTCAGTCGCAGATCAGAAAGTGACTGGCCTCTTTTGTATGACAATTCAGTCGGAGGACTTTTCAAGTAAGAAGAACCGATGTGGTTTCTTCCCCGTACAGTTTCAAGCCACCTGGCCTGTCTGATCCGAGGCGAAGTGAAGGTTTCCGGTCCAAAGGACCAATCTGTCAAAGGAAAAAACTTCAAAGACCAATACACGTAAGGTTCAGTTAAGGCACTTTAATTTACTTGCAGCAAGGAGACAAAACATGCAAATACAAGGATTTGTCTAACTACTAACAGGAAGTATGTTCATTCTTATACTATTTTACAAGACATGGCCTTCTAAGCTGACGTAATCAAACACAACTTTAAGCATTGTACTACAGCAGGTGTTACTTCAGATTTTCTGCTGACATGACTAGATTTGTGAGAAACTTTTCAGAAAAACAACCTGGCCTTGATGACCAGTACTTCGCTTACAAGCCTCTATTGTACAGTGTTACCTTTCAAGGTACTTTTCTAATACAGATACAAGCAAATGCTGATTGCAGTTCATATTTTCAAGCAGGCTTTGTCCTAATTATCTGTTACTTCTACAGCTGTGTATGTTCTCATAGCACTTCTTGTCTGAGTTTCATATAAGCAGTATTATTCTATTCATTATTTTCCTGACGCAATCAGAAATCATCTGCTTCTCAGTACATTTCCAAAGCACAAGCAAGATTTTAGCTAACAGTATAAGGTCAGAAAGCAACTGCAGTTTGTACAGATTTATGCAGTATGAAATAGAATAAATGTGTTAACCCTTTTCTAGCTCTATATGCACTAAGCATATTGCTAATACACACATTAATACATATTTTTCTAACACAGATAAATTCTGTTTGGTCATTATATATTGTTTTAGTTGAGGGCATTTTCATTCTATTTGGTTAAAATTGTCATAAATATCTTATAATCATTATTTAATAATGATATGGGTCTGTATGAAGCAGAGAGATTCAATCTTTTATTTTCCTTTAAGATTGGTGTGATTAAAGAATATTTCCAAGAAGGTAGTATTACTGCTCGTGATTCAATTTCTAATAGCATTTTATGAAAGAGAAATGTTATCGTTGAAGGGAAAATTTTATATATTTCCATAATTATGCCATCTATTCCTCGTGCTTTATTATTTTTGTCTTCTTTTATTCTATCAGTAATTTCTTTGTATGATATAGGTTTTTGTAGCTCTAGTTTTAATTCTTCTGATATTTTTTTACATTAATAGATTTTGTGCCCAGACTTAATTGATCAGTATATGTATTCTCTTTTTTAAAATGTTCCATGTAGTGATGTCTGAATGCATCAATAATGTCTCCTATAACTGATACTTTTTGCCCTATCTTTTCGTGATAGTCGTTGTTAATGTTATTAGGTTTTGATTGTATTTTAATTCTTGTAGATAAATTATGTAAATATTTGAGGAAGGAGCCAAGGAGTTTACTTTTAGTTTTTCTAAGGCTAAACTAGTTTTATGGGTTAAAATTTCATTATATTTTTATTTAATTCCTCAGTTTTCTTTTTAATTTCTAAAGAATTTTGATTGTTTTCAGATTTTGCTGACAAGAGTCTGGATTGTAAATCTAGTCATTCAAAATCCCATTCTCTGACTTTGTTTTTATGCCAACTAAGGGCTTTACCAAATATACAAGCTTATAATGAGTCCCATATCATAACTTTATTGATTTCTGTAGTATAATTAATATCTAAAAAGAAATGTAATTCTGATAACAACCAAGGTTTAAATTCTTTGATTTTTGTTATATATGATGGGATTATAGAAAAAAAGATTAATGGTGTGAACTCAATGTGAAATTTCAAGATTAAAGAATTGTGATCTGAGAAAGAGCAAGGGATGATTAAGAAATTTATGATTTTTTAATTTAAATCTTGAGAAATAAATATTTTGTCTATTCTGGTTTGAGTGCCAAATCTGTGCTCTTGATTGGAGAACAACAAGGACTTATCTTATTTCAGTTTAAAGGTATCTATTAAATGAAATAGTTCAACCCATTTATTTTAAGATTTTGAGATAGAAGATATACATAAAGGTTTCTTGTTTGTAGTTTCAGAAGCATCTAGTATACAGTTAAAGTCTCCTCCTAATATTAAGTTACCTTTATAGTTATTGGAAATAAAATCTAAGTGTTTTTTGACAGTTCCTTTACCAATACCAGGGGACCAGTATAGGTTTAATAGAGTCCATATTCTGTTATTAAATTTAATTATTACAAAGACTATGAGACCATCTTTATCTTCATATTTATAAATAATTTCTGGGATGATAATATTTTTTTCCATAGAGTTATTACTCCTTTTGTTTTTGTCTTATAGGAGGATTGAGCTAATATCATAGATTCCTTGGTATTTCATTTATAACTATCATTTATTTTGAAATGAGTTTCTTGAAGGAAGATAATCTGTGCTTTGTTCAGTTTTAAATGTTGTGTCTTTCGGCTTTTCTCGGTTAGGGGTCGCCACAGTGGAACTCCGGTCCGCTAATGATTGGCAGTAGATTTTTACGCGCTGGCTTGCCGGGCCTAATGCACAACCTTCAATGAAGGAATGCCCATTCACGCATGTCACCACACAGAAGACGCTCTAACTGAGAATCGAATGGGCAACGTCTAACTGTGAGGCGACAACGCTACCGCAGCATCACCAAAATATTTCAGTAAATTTTCTGTTTTGCTAGGATTGTTTAAGCCATTAGTATTTAAAGATAAAGTCAAGTGCATATTAAGTTATTATTGGAAAAGTAAACATTTTTTTATTATTATAGCAATTACACAGTTTCCTCTGATAACAATAAAGTTTATAATTATGTATAAACTGATAAAATAAGTTATCTGTCATATTTCTTGCATGAATAACAATAAAGTAATATTTTGGTCAGGCTTAAGAAAAAATGTTTATATAATAACACAATTAAAATAGCAACTATTAACTTAACTAAGTTCCACTCTAGACAAGGAATGAATATCATTCCTAATCTGATAGATAAACATGGGTCTATCAGATTATCACTCATACCTTTAACATACCGAGACAACTGAGCTCCATAAACTAAACTATTGTATGGAGAGTAGTTTGTAGATGGAATAAAACAATTTAAAAGATTATATTATATCAGATAATATTTCCTTTAGTAGTTTAATCAGAAATTTTATTACCATAGAAATTATCCGATATGTATTCGATTATATAGAATTCTCAAATTACAAATATATTTACATTCAAACTGTACAGTTAATAAGAACTGGATGGAAATATATTTTGTTATGTTTGTTAATAATGATGGTTAAATGTTTCTTAAAATGTAATTGCTTCTTCTTAGTATTTTGTTTCAATTTTATATAGGTATAATTTCTCCAGTGATGTGTTAATAGGTCATAAATTTAATCACAGAGAATAGGCATTTAGTATTTGTATGTTATGAACAAGCTTAAGCTTAGCTATTACATTTCTTGTAATATTCATATTAATGATACAGTTAGTGTTTACATTTATGCTGCGGTATTGACCAAGCTGATTATAATATGATGAGATTGTGTTGTTTATGGTAAAGATGTTACACTTAAAAAGGGCTATATAACATATTTTACCAAGTACTAAAAAAAATTACTATCCTATATATTTCTCTATATTGTAAAATTAGATTTTTTAGAAATTTCATTGTGAACTATGCAATCAATATGATGTTCTATTGATAGTAGAGTTTGTGTCTAGTAATTACAGACAGTGTAATCAATTAAACATGTCAGAAATTATATTCATCACTCTTTCTGATATACATATAGTTATCTTGTTTCATTACTGGCATGTTTAAATTATCAAAACTTCAATATATAGACATTAAGTATTAGTACATTTCAGATACAGTAAGCTGTTTTTTTTTTCTTTTTTTTCTTCTTTTCTTTTTTCTCCTTTCTTCTCCCTTTCCTTCTTTCCCCTTTCCTTATATGAGAGGTTTCCAGTATATAATACTTATTAGTGTGGTAGAGATACTATTATAAGTTAGAATCAGCAGATTCTCCAGGTTCCTATTATGTAAAAGAACACTTAAAGTTGCAAATACAGTTTAATCGAATGCATTTACCCAAAATGGTGAAATTCAGAAATCACGGAACAGCGATTTTTTTTCCCAAGGAAAAAAATCACTGGGCCGTTTTTGGGACTTTACCATTTCCTCCACTGTGGTGCGATCTCAGAGTTGGTATGTTTAAGTAGGGGGTGGGGGGCATAGCCTCCCACATTTTGTGTTTTTTTGTTTTGTTTTGCTTTTTTTTGTTTGTTTTTTTACTGATCAGTGATTTTTTTTCCTTGGGGAAAAAAATCGCTGATCTGTGTGTTCGGCATTTTGGATTTTTCGAAGTGTTTTGGTCGATTATACAGCTTTTCAATTTCAAGCATTTGCTGATATAATATAGACCAGATTCTCCTAATGTATCTATTAATAACATAGTTTATATTTTTTCTGAGTATTGTCTAATAGGTAAACCAATCCTTTATCAAACTTCTCTTCTTTGTCTGTTAATTACCATAGAAAGACAAAGTCTAAGTATATTAAAGTAGAATATAAACAGTTTTAAGATTGTACAGTCAGCCAGGTACTAAATGTTTTTGTTGAATGACTGCTGTTAATTCAGAAGCTACTTGTTTCATATTATGAGAAGTTGCAATTAGCTACAGTTTCCAAAAAAAATCACTCATATTAATTACCCTGAATAACATTACAAGTTTAATGACAGTATAAAAAACATTAGTTCCATTGGTATCATCAAATTTACCATACATGGTCAAGATGGATTTCAAATACTGAGAATACAAATCCAGGCAATTACCTTAACTTGCCTATACTTACTTATTTACATTAGGAGATCAACATAATTCTCCATATTACAGAACATTATGTGCATCTTTCATTATGCATTAACGCAATAGTAATATTTTAGAAAGTCTATGTTGCTAGGTTCTGTCTCTTTAAGTAAGAGAGATTTAGTAAGACAGTTTCTTATTACATATCAACTGTATATCATACATCTAGATGCTCTAAGTAAATATTTTGGGTAGCTAATATATCTGTTGATTAGTCTATGTCATAGCAGGATATGAGTTCCTAGCATTTGAATGTGTCTCTATATATTAGTAGTCAGACATAAACCAAGTTTGCAATAGTATTATGACATAGAAGGTTCAAAACAATGTAGATATTTGTGAGAACAAACAATCTTCTTTCCTGTTGTGATCTCTGCTCCATTTGAATAAATCAGGCATCTGATCCCTTGCTGGGCTGAAGCAGTGTTGAATGTCTTAAAAAAAAATCACAAGCTACACCACAGAATGCTGTGTCCAATTTAACCGTATTACATTTAACTCAGTTTACCTTACTAATTGGCTACCCTAATTTTGAAGATTTTGAACAGTGAAATGTTCTGTTATATATGAGATAACACTGCATCATTGTTACAAACTATAACCAGTTTCTCCATGTAGTGAAGTGCAAGATCATGGAGTGCAACAGCTCTGTAAAGTCATTTTTGATAGTGTAAACTACAACTGTCTTGCCAATGATGTGAAGTGAAATAATTCTTTAGCCTTTATAGTTGTCCCAAAGCTGATAACACTTAGATTACATCACCTTCAGTAAAACTTAAAAGGTAAAGTCCTGATCAAGGATCGCTTGTTATGTGTCAATATTAGTATTTTCTGCTAACAACTAATTGCCTTCTGTGATTTCAAAAGTAAGATTTCTATTTGGGAACATCATCCTTCACTGAATCATGTCACTTGCTAATGTTTAGCTGCAGCATTTAGTTATACAACCACCTCAAGAACATTTAGGATGCATCCTGTATCTTGTCCTGTAGTACAATAAGGAGATGCCAATGAAGTGCATCGCATCCATCCAAAAAAAAAAATAAAAAAAATAAAATCATCTGTTTACAGTTGATATTTATAGTAAACTAGTAAAGTTATTATCAGCATGAAAGTCCATAATGACTCCTTGAGTACAGAGCTGCTTATAAAATAAAAAAAAAACAAAGTAAAAGAAAGGGTGGAAACTTTAATTTACTAGCTAATAGCTGAGATTCACCTCGGAAGCTCCGCAAACCATTATTTGCTGATGTCATTGTTTCCCATTGCCATGGGAACCTAAGTGAAGTCGAAACCTACCCTTTGATTAATGCAATGGAGTTTAAAAGGGCTTGTGGGGCATTCAAGACAAAAAAGCTTCACATAATCCCCAGGATTCAGCAAGCTCTGCACGGTGTGCAGGAATAGTGCAAGAGCTACTGCATGCAATATGGCCGAGGAGTGATCCAGGAATGAGCTCCCGGGACGTGCACGAGTGCTCCAACACTATTCCTGCAAGGACACAGCTCCTGTATGCTAATTACCCAATTTGCAGGTGAAAACCTTGAAAATGAGGTGAATTAGCGATCCAGGAAACATGCAGGCATCTGTGCAAGAATAGTGAAACCTGCAGAAATGTATTCGGTTACTAACTGAATACATTTCTGCAAATTACAAAACGGAGGCATGACAGCTCCAAAGAAAGCATGTATTCAATGTAGTAGGCATGCCGATGGCCAAATATATGGCCATTGGCATGGTAAATAGTTGGAAAATTATAAAAAATAACTTATTTTTTTGGACGATTTTGGCCATTTAAGCATAGGGCATTTGTGTGCAAATGGGATCAGCCCGAAAATAAAAAAAACGCTGTAAATAAGCTTTTAAACCAAAATCAGCATTAAGCCATAATAGTCAATGGCATGCAGAAGACAACAATACCATTGAATAGTGGTTGCTAAGGGGGAAGGATGAGTGTCAGTCTTGTAACCATGCATTAGCAGTCAGTTTTATGCAAATGAGGGGATTGATATTGAATCACAGATTTCCCCTCAGTGTTAGCTAGCACCCAACCATGTAAGTGCAATAATACCATGGTGCAAGCCTAAGAGGTAGCTGCCTTCATAAGGGTGTGTGTGTCATGCATGCTGTAAGCTTGTTGGAGCTCTGTGGCCAGTGTTTTCCCTTAGCTAAGCACAGCTAAGGAAGGGGGTGGGTCTGAGGCTGCCAAGCAGTATTTACATTGCCTAAATGGGTGCACGTGGTGCACACTGGGTTTAAAAAAAAACAGGCAATAGCAGCTCTGTTCACATCTGAGCACTGGGTACACGTGGCACGCATTGGGGCTTAAACGGGAAGGCAATGGGAAGGGAAAACAGCAGTAGGAAGGCAATCAAGGAGAACTAGCATAGCTGGAAGGTGAAATGTATCACAATCAGCCAATTACACAGGCAGCAGCCCAGTCCAGTACACTACTATAAGCTATGCAAACACCTTTCACTCTGTTTTTTCCACAAACTCTACATCACTGGTGTACAGAGACGGGGACATTTTACCAGACAAAACTAACAAAATGATAGAGGCTGCTGTTGCTCTCATACATCAGTAGGTGGAAGAGGCTGAGGGTGGTGAGGATGAGAATGCTGATGACAAAACCCACAGTGAGGAGAATGAGAAGAGTGTTCAGACCCAGGGTAACCTACCAGGGGCTACATGAGCTGGAGATAGTGGAGCACTATAGGGTGGACAGGGACATCCTACTGCAAATTGTTGAGCTGTGCAGGCCACGCCTCACACACAGAACCAACAGATGGGAACCCATCCCAGTGGATACCAAGGTATGTGTAGGCTTAAGAATACTAGCCACAGGTACCTTCCAAAGGCCAACTGGGGATATCATAGGGATCTCACAGGCATCAGCATCCAGGGTATGCCACCAGTTCCTGGATGTCATGTCAGCACATGCCAGTGAGCACAAATATTTCCTCAACACCCATGAGGCATTGACCTGCAATATGCATCTCTTCCACCAAATAGCAAAATACCCTGAGGTAGTGGGTGCTATAAACTGCATGCAAATACACATCAAAGCACCACCTGGTGAGTGGAGTAGGGTCTACATAAATGACAAGGGCTCCCCCTCCATCGACTGGCAATTTCTGTGCCATGCCCAGGGCATTATAATGAATGTGTGTGCTGGCAGCCCTGGAAGCTATCACGACTCTCACATCTGGCATATGACACAGCTGTACCAGAGATTTGCCAGTGGGGACATCCCATATGGCCACCTAGTGGGGGATGCTGGTTACGCAGTGGAGCCGTGTCTGATGACACACATCAGAAATGCACACACACCTGAACAAGAACTCCATAATGAGGCACACACACAAATGAGAATCATAATAGACCATGTGTTTGGGATGCTCAAGTCATGGTTTCAGTGCCTGGACATATCTGGAGGAGCCCTGCAGTACTCTCCAGCTACATGTACCTAAATTTTCATTGTATGTGCCATGCTACACAATATGTTCCTGTGGAAACAGCTGCAGCAGGAACAGCATGGGGCAGGGCCACACAGCCCCCCACCATTGACAAGGCCAGCACAGACACAGAGTGACTCATAGGAGGAACAACCTGAGCCTGCCCATGTAAGCAGAAGGAAGAGTGCCCAGTATGCCCAGGCTTTGGTAAAGAGGCAACGCATATCACATTCACTGACACAGTAGGAACCCAGGGAATGACACCTCTCTCTGACTCGCACATACAGCAAAAGGGATGCCAAACATGACACTACCTGTGCTTTACCATGTAGAGGGAGTGTACTATGTGTATCCGACATAGTCAGCCCTCCAGCACCATCCTCAATACTGGCACAGCCACAAGTAACTCACTCTTCCTATCAGTTGCCGAATGCAGTAGTATGTTCTGCTAGTCATAGTTATGGTATGGATGTGAGCATGCAAGGAAATAGGGTGGCAGAATGGGATGGCAGCAGATAGTGGACACCTATATGGGCAGCATGGAATCCATAACAAATACTGCTGTCAACAAAGTAGGCAGTACTAGACAAGGTGACAAATCCCACTACAGTACATGTGGTGGCCCAAATGTGTGTCCATAGGACACACACATGCATATCAGTGAGGTTCACATACCCAACAACTGCCTCAGCCAGCAGGGCAGGTATAGATGACCATAAAGAAAGGCTGTGCTAAGGCCTACAATTAATGGCAATGGATAACAGCCCCCTCCAGACCTACACAGACAGATTACAACAGGTCAGGCAGTTGTATGCTAATTCTGCAGGGTGTGAAGTCTGAAACTAAAATGTAGGTCAATAAAACCTAAGATCTGTACTCTACTGATATGCCTATAGTCTGCATGATAGGTCAGAATACAAAATGAAATGGAAGCCAACAGAGTACCTGAAATACCAGTACAGTCATAGCAAATGTTTACAGTTGTCGGGTGTGCCCCCCTCCCAAGCCTATGTAGAAATGCAGTAACATGTATGAGTGGGGTTAATAACAGTGGAGCTCAGATTACCTGAGCTGACCCAATTTACAGGATAGATTGTTGCATGTGTACAATATGTAAGGCTCTGTGTGTTAGGTTGTGTTGTACATTGTGTGGAAGTGGTCAGCATGTAGACATGGAGGGTTATGTCCCGGTGGCCTATGGCCCCTACTGTTGATGACAGGGCCATTTTCTGACAACTGCAGTGACAACCACAATGCATCCCAGCAAGACCCAATTCAACAGTCATTCATACTCAATATGACAGATATGTCAATATCTGTCACCATCTGAAAGATGGACATGCCATGAATGTGGGCACAAGCATACACACAGTATACAGGTAGAATTATCCTAGACAGAGTACATAAAATGTAATTGTCAACTGCACACACCTTTGGAATTGTATGTACAGGTTAGCAACACATTAGTAGTCTGTGTAGTATAGAATACTGATGTATTCTGACCAATCACTGGCAGACCACAAAAGGCACAGTTATGAAGTAATGAGAGAATGCCTATATCCCCACACAAGGCAGCATAAGTGGAATGTCCCAGATATATCTGTGAGTCATCTGCAAGAGGCCTCCATATCACACATGCATTCAGCTCACCCCACCATCATCCACAGGTTTATCACAGGTCATATCTTAGCTGTTGGGAATGAGTACAGCATGACCCCCACTTCTGTATGGGAATACCCACAGAATGCAGCATGCTGAAGAGGTGTCCTATGCAGGTGTGTCCCTCCCTAGCTGTAAGCAGCACCCTGCCAGCATCCAGACCAATGGATTAATATGGGCAGAAACTATTGCCATTAACACCTCTCACACTTACCCTGTCATCCCAGGGGAATCCAGTGGCTCACAGCCTGGGACTGTAGGAGTGACAGAATGCACTGGAGTGCTACAGATGGCCTGCATCACTACCAAATGCCCTACAATCCTTTGCCAAAGGCCTATGCCTCACCCATACTGCTAATGTATGCTATCTCATGGAGTCCCAAATAACAACATAACACAGTCCACAGAACACAAATGCAAAGCCATGTTGACAAATCCCTAAATAATGCTGGGATGAAGGGACAACTATAGGGATACTTCCCAGATATCGCTCGCATAATGTTAGGAAGAGGATAGAATAACAGAGTGGGGGGGGGTGTAGAAGCATGGATGCCATGGAGTGTGTGAAGTCTGAAACTCTGATGTGTGCCCATACTACCCCTGCCCGCAAACCCAGTAATGGGTGGCTACAAACCCACTTGTAAACCACAATGTGAAGGGGAACTGGCCAGATATATGAGCCCTGCCTCTGGGTAACCTGGGTGAATCTGTACAGCTGAGAGGTATGGCCACAGCAGGATATGGCCATTGTGTTATGTTGATAGATGTACAAACAGAGGATCCTCAGCCACCACAGTACCAAGGTGATGGACTATTTACATAGATCCATCAGCAACTGTCTGCAGCTACCCCTCCAGAATGGCATGAGTGTGCAAGAATATTAAGGCTGCAGACCACAGTACTGGATACTCCTTTATTTATTTATTTTACATTTGTTAACTGGGGGAGTGTTACTGAGCCGAAAAGGCCCTTTTTCAGCAGAGGCCTGTGGAGAAAAGCTCCACATAGAAAAATTAAAGATACATTTAGATATTTAGACATGATCAGTATACACACAAATTACAATAGACATGTTTTTACAATGGTATGCAGCACATCAACAGTTACAGTGGAGAGAACAAACAAGAAAATATTAATTTAAAAATAAAGGTAATTAATAGATTTGTGTGTACAGCTGAAATATGGAACATAGGTAGAATACATACATAGTACACAGGTACAGTACATACACTGTACATTAGGCAGTGTTTGTGAGTAAGAGTGAAAACTATCATCAAGTACTCTAGGTTTAGTATGTGTACCTTATCCGCTTTCACTAGCCTGGGGAGTAGTCATGACACTGCCAACTTTGCTTGAGATGTTGCCTAATGAGGTTTTTAAAGGAGGCTTTGGACAATGTGTTTTGTATACTAGTGGTGAGAGAGTTCCATTTTTTAACCACTGAACTACTATATAGTGTGTCTCCAAAGCTATTGTAGCTGTTGGTGACTTCTAGTAGTAGTTTGCTTAATGATCTAAGAGGCCTTTTAGCTGAGTGATGTTGTACTAGGTTTGTGAGGGCAGGACACTTATTGGGGAGGTAATAGAATGACAGAGGCAGAGCTGATTGTACGTTAGGAGGTTGGGCAGTTCAAGCCAGTGGAGCTGTCTTAAAGCAGTACAGTGATGAGTTCTATATGAGCAATTTGCAGCAAAGTGGTCAATTCTGTTATAGAAGGCTTCCATTTTGCTTAGTTCAGTTTTATTGAGATTAGTCAGAATGGGAGATCCATAGAGTAGGGTGGATAGAAGTTGGGAGCGAGCAATGGCTGAACTTGTGTTGTTGGTAAGAAATGGTTTGATACGGTAGAGTGATCCCAGTTTGGCATGTACTTTTTTAAAAGTTAAGTTGAGGCGTCTATATCACGTTATCGAAATTTTACTACATCGAATCAATAAAGGTCGAACTTTATTGATCGAAGTAGTAAAATACTGAATAATGTAAAAAAATAAATAAATCAATTAAAAAAAAACTAACTAGCGTAGGCAGGGGGGCAAGCCCCCATGCACCCCCCCCCCTACTTAAATATACCAACTTCGAGACTGCACTACATTGAGGTAAACAGAAATCTCCCCTTTACGGAGATTTCCGTTTACCTGAGTGATGTTCTGAACTTTCGACATTGTCGTGCCAACAATATCGTATTCAATATTGTTGGCTTACAACAACATGAACTAGACCCAAGTTGAGATGACTGTCAAATTTTAGGTGGGAGTCTATGGTTATTCCCAATAGCTTAGCCTATGCAACTGGAACGATTGGAGTAGCATTTATGGAGTAGATAGTGAATTGACTGTTATCAGTGTTTTTGTTAGAACTGGTTATAATCATAAGCTGAGTTTTCTTTGGACTGAGGATAATTTGGGCTTTGGTAAGGTAGTTTTCAACATCAGAGAATGTTAGTTGAGTTGTATGCAGGAGGGTGGGAATGTTTTGTGCAGCACAGATTAAAGTAGCATCACCTGCATACTGAATGATAGATGCATGCGGTGTGGAGGTATGGAGGTCATTTCTGAAGACTGTGAATAGTAGTGGTCCTAAGATAGAACCCTGTGGGACTCCTATAATTATGGGCAGCTGAGGATTGAGAGAATTTTCCCATTTCACAGCTTAGTACCTGTCAGTTAAGTAGCTTTGGAACCAGGAAAGAATGGAATTTGATAGGTGATATTGGTTTAGTTTGTTTAGCAGGATTTGGTGCAAGACTGTGTCAAATGCTTTGGACATATCTAAAAAAGAGTTGACAGCTGCCGGCCTTCATTTTTGAGATGGTTTACTGTGTCTGTAAAGCAGAAGAGGGCTGTAGTGGTGGGCAGGTCTGAAACCATGTTGAGTAGGTGACAGGATGTTGCTGTCGAAGAGATATTTTAGCACCTGGGTATGGATGTATTTTTCTAGGATTTTGGCCAGGGGGGAGAGTATAGCAATGGGTCTGTAATTAATAATTTCAGTGGATGTCCTGCCTTTATGTATGGGTGTAACATAGAATATTTTCCAGAGTTTGGGCACATAGTTTTCAACAATTTATCTGTTTATGAGAGTGGAGATTGGGATAGCAAGAGCATATGCTGTGAGTTTGAAGAAATAGATGGGGAGTAGGTCGTCTGCTTTTGATGAGGTTTTTAGTTTGGAGAGCATGCTTTTGATTGAAGTGGTGGAAACTGTTTTGAGGGTAAAACTTGTATTAGTGTTATTTGTGTTGGGGGGAGATAGTGAGGTTGGAACTGTCCTGTGATACTAAGGATAGAAATGGGAACTTTAGTGTCAGGGGTGGTTGGTTTGGGGGTAGCCTTTTGGGTGGGTTTTAGTAGCTGGTTTACATTTTTCCAAAATTTTGGGAGGTTGTGTTGGTATTTAGTTTGTATTGTCATGTAGTAGGATTTTTTGTCCAGCCTAATGCATTTTTTTGCATGGTTGCGCAGTTCATGGTACTTAGTTAAGCTTGGTGTTTCTTTGTTTTTTTTATAGTAAAGCCAGGCAGTGTCTCTGGACTTGAGGATTTATTTGGTTTCTTTACTGGGCCAGGGGTTTGTAGAAGTTCTAACCTTTATTTTGCAGAATGGAGCAACAGTGTCTAGGTGTTGTAGAAATGTTTTGCTGAAATATGCTACAGCATGGTCAAGTGGGAGGGTTTTTAGGGGGGGTCCAGTCACAGTTACAGAGTAAAGTACTGAGAACCTCAGGAGAGAAATGTTTTGTGTTTCTAGTGGATTTATAGTTAGTGGTTTTGCATATGCTTGTTCTACTACGTATAAGGTATATTACGTTGTGGTCACTTAAGGTGTCTGGGAGACTGTCTGTGTGGGGGTACAATGTGGGGTTGGTAGTTAGGACACACTCAAGGATGGATTCCCTTTTAGATTTTTTTTATCACATCTAGTTGGAATTTGGACTAGCTGCAGGTAGCCATGGAGATTTATTAGATTACTTGGTGGTTCTGATATACAGGTGAAGCAATCTAGGTTGAAATCCCCCAGAATAAGGGTTTCTTGTGAGTATGTGGAAGAACACCAGGATAAGAAGTCTTCATGGCTAGCAGGTGTACTGCCAGGTGAAATATAGATCACAATTGTGGTGACCTTTTTAGGGTGAAGTTGAAGTTGTGAGATAAGTATGTCCCAATTATTGGGGGAGGGGAAGGAGTTTGGTATTTGATGTAAAGTTAAGTTTGGAAATAACTGTGACCAAATAAGTATATCTGTCGGTAGTTGATGACATAATACATCACAGTGTAAAACACTGCATGTCGGAATATTTCTGCTAACACCAACCATTTAACACAAGCAGCACAGACAACAATAGTTACAGTATCCCACTATCTGTTGCCCATTGTGACTCCATATTGTCAACCTATCTACAGATATCCTGCAGAAACAGGTTGCTAGCTGTAAGTGTAAAACACAAAATCCTACACTTGAGGATTCACACAGTCAGTACAAAAGGTTATACTGGGCATGCTCTTACATTTAGAGAAATGAAGCCCATGTCTGACAACAAAATACAGACGGTCATACTGGGCATGTTCCAACACTTAGAGAAATGAAGCCCATATCTGACAACAACAGTGGATTATACATATCTTTCAGTCACAGATGTCTGTGCACACACCACATTTCACACCATTCATGCTTTGCACACACACTGGATAGGTATACTCACACATATCCAAGGCCAATACACTATAATAGGTCAAACATACACACACAGAGATGTGAGGAAGAGAAAGGCAGACAGTGACAAAGAGATTTCCATCATGAGTCCTGCCCCACCCACCACACATCCAATTGGCCAATATCACATGATGTGCTGATGTCAATCACTGTACACATTTGCTTTTGGTAGCCCTCAGCCCAATAGTGTATGTGGTGCTTGTGATAACTGTGTAACATGATAGTACAAATCCATATCCATCTAGCATTTGTATACCCAGTCCTGTCAAATATAAAATTGTGTGTGACTGAGTGTTGTGAGTGATTTACCAGAGGAATGGTTTATGGCCCATTCACACACACTGCACTTCCCATATTCCATGTTAGCACTCATGCTGATGTCAGTCACCTTGAAATAACCCTCTGGACAATTGTCAGCTCCACAGTCTCCATGGCGCATGCGATAACTGCGTAATGCTTTAGTGTAACATACCAGTCAGGTAGGAGTTCTAATCCCAGACATGGCCACTGTGAAAGTGTGTGTGTGTGTGTGTGTGTGTGTGTGTGTGTGTGTGTGTGTGTGTGTGTGTGTGTCTGTAGAGATTAATGGTTTTGAGGCCATTCACAGTCACTACACCTCCCATTGCCATACTTTAGCAAGTCTGCTGATGTCATTCACCTTGAAATAACCCTTTGGATAAGGGCTGGACCTATAATCTCTGTGTTGTGTGCGATAACTGCGTACTGCCAGAGTGTTACATACTAATCAAGTAGAATTCTAATCCCAGACATGGCATGTGTGTGTAGAGATTAATGATTTTGCAGCCATTCACAGTCACTACACCTCCCATGGCCCTATTTTAGCAAGCCAACTGATGTCATTCACCTTGAAATACCCCTTTGGATAAAGAGTACCCCTATAAGCTCTGTGGCATGTGCAATAACTGCATAATGCTGTAGTATAACATACTAATCAGGTAGGAATTCTAATCTCAGATGTGGTAACTGTGAAACTCTATGTGTGTGTGTGTGTGTGTAGAGACTAATGATTATGAGGCAATTCACAGTCACTACACCTCCCATTGCTCTACTTTAGCAAGCCTGCTGTCATTTAGCATGAACTATCCCCTTTGGACAAGGGCTAGCCCTATAAGCTCTGTGGTGTGTGCTATAAATGCAGAACAGTATAGTAGCAGCAACTGCACAGCTATGGGTTTGAATCCCATCTGTAGCAAGTGTTTGTGCGTATACCTCAAATATTTTGGCCCCATTTACAGCCAGTAAGCATCTCAGAGCCTGATTTTAGCAGTCCTGCAAATATTATCCACTTACAAGTACCTGTTGCCAAGCTTAAATCATATCAGCTCAGTGGTGCATGTGGTAAATGTGTAACCATAATGGTCTGTAAACATTGCTAGCTAGAGTTTGAAGCTCACCCCTGGCAAATGTAAATGTGTGATTAGGGTAAAATTATTTTTGGGATCTCTCACCCAATACATCACCCAATGCCAGTATTTGCAAGGGCTGGTGATGTTCCTCACCTTAGAAGTACCTTTGGACAGCATCCATCCAATAAGCTCGGTGGTGCATGCGATAAATGCGGTATAGTGTAGTAGCAATACATAGCTAGGTAGAGTTTTGAATCTCAATACTGGTAAGTCTGTGTGTGCGTGTCTGTCATCAGTATCCTGTGTGGAGGTTGCTGTGATTGTGTAAAGACAGGATGCATTGTGGGGTGGGTTTTGCTAAAATATTATATTGAGGACCTACTATATGTCACAATGTCCACCTTACAAGGACAACAGATGTCAAGCAGCAGAGAAGCTGGTGTAGACAATCCATAGCCCTACATGTGACATTATGGATCAGTGAACAATATAGGCAACCCTTGTATTACTCAGAGAACGCACTCCACCCATGCTCATACACAAACACACTTGTCTAGGCAACAACTACTATATTGGTAGTTCCCTGCATTTTGCCCACAGGTAGTAACCACCATGTGATTGCAGTGGACTACATGCCTGTTGACCACAACACTGCCACTGACATCAGAAAGTACTGTGATGTGTAACATCTCCTGACTGAATGTGTGTTATCCAGCAAGTAGAAGGGCACCCTGTTCCATCCCTACAATAGGCAAATAAATGCTTATAGTGGTCCTTTTACTATATTCCCCACTGGACGCCTGCAACAACTGTAGAGTCTGCAAATGTAACTCACAAAGGGAATACCATGCCTTATATACATGCCCTGTATGGACAGACGCCACTAACTCCACTGAATACCTGTACCATGCTGTCAATGTAGGTACAAGCATGACCTCAGTTCCATAGCCAGGTCTCCCCAAATGAGGTCAGGAGTGCTACATCATAAGATAACAATCTGTACACACAACAGGCCCCAGATATCTCAAGTAAACATCTACATGTCAAAGAACATGGGTGTGGGACATGTGTACAACCCAGACACCGTCCATGTTATGGACTATAGCTGACATACATGGGAAGCAGTGCACATCATTGGCCACCCACAATAGTAACCCAGATGAGTGGATGGTGAATACAATACCCACCTGTGGTGACCACTCCAGGGACTACACCCCTGAGCCACACTGGAGACCATTGTCATGTGGCCTGATGCCAAGGTATTGCCTTTGCCTAGCCTTGTACAGCTGTCAGGCCCATCCACCTACTACACACCTGTGAAGCAATGAACCTATGTATTTCAGTACTGGCAAGTGTGTGTGTGTGTGTGTGTGTGTGTGTGTGTGTGTGTGTGTGTGTGTGTGTGTGTGTGTGTCTGTGTGTGTGTGTGTGGAGATTAATGATTTTGAAGCCATTCACAATCACTACACCTCCCATTGGCCTACTTTAGCATGCCTGCTAATGTCATTCATCTTGACATAACCCTTTGGCCATGCATCAACCATATAAGCTCTGTGGCATTTATGATAACTGCATAATACTGTAGTTTAGAAAACTGATTAAGTGGGGGTTCTATTCTTGATCCTGCCAACTGTGATGATGTGTGTGTTTCCCTGACAGAGTGTGTGTATATGTGTCTCCATTGAAATCCTGCTTTTGTGGACATTCACATGTACTACACTTCCCTTACCCCTTCTTTAGCACTGTTGCTGATGTCACTCACATTCAAAGATACCTTTGGACAACTCTCCAACAAGTAAGCTCCATGGTGCATGCAATAACTGCATAACACTGTAATAGCAATACATGGTCAGGTAGGAGTTTGAAACACAGTACTGGTAAGTGTGCATTTGTGCATGTGTCATCAGTATCCTGTGTGGGTGTTGGAGTGAGTGTGTACTGACAGGATTCATTGCAGTGTGGGTTTTGCTACATCATTATATTGAGGACCTATATGTCCCATTGTCCACATTACAAGGCCAACAGTTCTCAAACACTGCAGAGGTTGTTGTAGGCAATCCTCAGCCATAAATATGTACAGCCATGTGCAATTACTATGTGACAGTATGGAGTAGTAAACAATATAGGCAACTGTTATTATACCCAGATACCACATTCCACCCATAGATCATACACAAACACACTTGGCTCTTGCTCTCTTACACCCTTCCTTTCTTACTTTGTCTCTGTCTGTGTGTGTGTGTGTCTCTCTCTCTCTCTGTTTTTCATAGGCAGCAGCTTGAGTTTTGTAAGGAATGCTCATGATCAGCTGATGGCCTGTGCATGAATTGCAGTCCCCCACTTGCTAATTGCATGTGGAACAGCTGTGGTATCATTCCTATAGCCAATTGCATGGAAACACACTCTTATAACTAAGCACTTCATGTGGGTGTTTGTCCTTTTCCTTCACTGTGAGCAGGACTTCATGTAGGTGTTTGACAAACAGCATCATGGAGTGTAATTGGAAATGCCTCTTACAACATACACTGTGGAGACAGGCCAACACACAGGAGGGGGATGTTCATGACATGGGGACAGAATGTAAGTATTGCTGTTCTACATTTGAAGTAATGTTGGTTTAATAGGGTTTGTGTGGATATGGCTGCTCTACATGATTTAAAGTCTGGCATGACAGTGTTATGTGGTTGAGGAAACTCTCACCTGTAGGGCTATCTGCAGACTATCCAGAGTTTGGAGTCTTACATGTGTTGTGTTACTCACACATTTCCTATCTTTAGATATACAGTAGCATACTCTGTTGATTGCAGTCAGTACATGGTGACATCCATGTGAGTTACTGAATTCATAGCCCTCAGAAGAGATATGTCACAATAAACCCTTTTACACCAGGACATTTCTCAGATTATCACAGCAATATCTCAATATTGGCACTGTGTTTGTGCATCTGTCCCCCAAGTCTGTCACCCTTTGCCCATATGTCATGCAGTAAGAGGTGCATATGTACAGTACAACATTATTTACTGACCTCATACCTGGTAACAAGCCAGTGAGATATCAGAGTGCTAGACATGTTATATATAGTAGGCCTCATATTTGGGGACAAAACCTGGACATTCTGTTGTAGTGTGTACAGTAGTGAGGTCTGTGTACTTATGGTAATTGTTGACAGAGTGTGTATTGTGAATATGTTACTTGGCCTGTGTGCAGACTGTGGTAGATGTCATTGTCCCTGGTCCTGTTCTATCTGATGTTGCATGCTGCTCCAGTTTAATGTACCCAAGCAGCGTACATGTTTGTAGGGCCAGACTGACACATGTCCCATACCACAGTCAGGTATCAGACTACACTGTGTATTGGCCCAGTATATGTAGGGTTACTGTGTGAGTGGCTCATATGAGGGTGGTGTTGTTCACACAGTACATATACTGTAATATTACTAGGCTTACCATAATGTGACTGTGACTGTGTTCAGATTGGTTGTGGGTATGCACTTTTACACTGGTGTCTGTTACTCCATGCTGTTACATGCCTGTAGTGCCTGCTATATTTGCAAGTACATGTGTATTCCCCCATAGGAAACTTGGGTCAATGTTGTGGCAGTCTGCCTGTAGTCTGAACAGTCCCTTGTGACATGCCTTGCAGCTCAGTGTATTTAACTAGTGTGATGTTATGTCCAGATATGTGTCAGATAAACTGCTGCCTGGCCACCATAACTGTTGTGTATGTCCAAAAAAAGCAGTGGGATGGTGTAAATATGTATGTCACTAAGAAGTGAGAAGTATGTGGGCTTGGGACCTCTGCTCCTTCGGTTAATATATGTTAGGACAGACAGGAGTGTGTGAATACATCAACTGTGTAAGCATATCTATTCCAGTATTTTTGTGATATCCCCATTTTCATGGCTGTAAACATCCACTTTGTTAGGCTTGGTCCACACGTCTTGCACTAAGGAGTTTTGCGTATACCTATGCACTGACCAGATTGTGTCAGAATGTCCACATTAATTGGTCATATCTCTGCTGTATTCCACAGGATCATATATTCTCAGGATAGCAAGTCTCATTCTGTTTGCCTGACTCCCTACAGGGACAGTCCTATCTTTCTCCCAGAAGAGAGAGTTAAAGGATTAAAGAAACTCTTCAACTTTCTTTTCCTAAGCTCACTTTGCCTACTGGCCCAGCCCTCCTGGATATCCAAAGCCATTCTCAGGATAGCAAGTCTCACTCTGTTTGCCTGACTCCCTACAGGGACAGTCCTATCTTTCTCACAGAAGAGCGAGTTAAAGGATTAAAGAAAGTACATAACATGCTACTATCCCTACTGCAATTTGCTTGAGAAATTGTTCTATCACTTGCCTGGTGCTAGTAAAGGATCCCAGCCAGAATTGCCTGCAGCCATACCCTTCTTACTGTGAATTGCTCTCATACCTGCCTCATCCCTGGCTCCTTTTTTTCCCCTATATCAGAGCCCTCTTGCTCCCTACACCTATCGATCTGCTTTAGTGGTTCCTCTCCTTACAAACTCAGGATCTGTCCACTAGGTGGCAGTGTCTACCCATCTATAACCCCTCTTCCCTCACTCCTTCTCACACTACAATATAAGATATTAATAGTCTTCTCTCTCTTGAACTGCTAAGCAGCAGTTCTCCCCATCTCCACCTCTGGAATCTGTCTTCTCCTTTCCCTTCACACTGTACCCCAAGCATCCCTTTAACCACCCTGCTTACCTTCCTCTGTACTTACCTTCACCAGAATGATTGTTTTTCACACTGTCCTGCTGCCTACCTTCCTTGGGTGTAACCCGCTCCGTTCGCCCTGTGGGCTCACTCCGCTCCTTTACCTACCCCCATATCTCACCCACCCCATTGCATCTACACTTATACTCACCTGACCACTCCTACTTCCTCTCTACCTATTAGACTCCACTCCTTTCACCACCATCCTCTTCCTACCCCCTCCCCCTACATACCACTAACCACTCCTACTTCCTCTCTACCTATTACACTCCACCCCTTTCACCACCATCTTCTTCCTACCCCCTCCCCCTACACACCATCACCTCACACTTCTCTTCATATTTAATAAGGCAATACCTATTTCTAACCATTTCTCTACACTATATATTCTACTTTATCAAAGCCTCAACATGCTTACAAAACTTACATCATTCTCAATTCAACTACTCCTTCTTCTCAACCTTACTTATATCCACTACCTTACCCAGCCCAGCTCCACAAACCACACACCACTCCTTCACACAACCAACTCACTCCCTACAACTCACTTACACTCATTTGTCTCAATCTCCCCTGGACTGTATCTCATTAACATCCATCTATTTTTTCACTGCAAACTAAGCACTCCTTATACACTCTCTAGCCCCTCTCTAACCTCCAATATCCACACAAATCTAACAATATACAACATACAAACAAGGCAATCCAAATACCTCATCAGCATAATCCAACACCTAACAACCATACTTCTATCTGGAGATATACACCCTAACCTTGGCCCAGACACCACTTCCTCTACATCTAAATCCATCCTATACTAGCTTCTCTAAATGCCAAAAGTATAGCTAATAAAATCCCCAGCCTCCATGCCTGGCTTCTCCACAACACACCTGACATCTTAGCTATCTCTGAAACCTGGTTAAAACCTCATATAAAAGATGCTGAAATAGTACCACCTAACTACTCCATCATCAGAAAAGACAGAGCCCACAAAAAGGGTGGTGGAGTAGCTCTACTCTATTCATCCTCCCTATCCATTACTCCCTATAACAAACCCATTCCTCACTTCACCAATGCATAATTAATATTAGCTCTATTTCAATTAAATAAACACAAACACATATGCATAGCCTCCCTTTACATCCCCCCTGGAGACAATATCTCAGTACTTGAGGATATACTTTCCTGGCTTTCTACCAATATCAGCAATGAAACTATTATCATGGGAGACACAAATATTAATTGGTCCTCCATTCATTCCCCTACACACCCTCTAAACATCAACCTATATAAGTACTCTCAACTCATCAACTTCACTACCAGGCCCTCTAATGACCTCTCCAGTGGCAGCACCCTAGACTGGATCTTAGTCTCTCATCCCCACTACTACCCTGATAGTGGAACTCTTCCTGATTCCCTCAGTGACCACCTTCCCATTTTCACTAGGCGCCTTCCTTCTCCATTACAAGTAACTCATAATTACATCAGCACTCGCTACCTAAAAAACTTCAACCCAAAAGCCTTCTCAGACTCCCTAAAATCAATTAATTGGAACCCTTTAAAAACTCTACCCCTGGATAATGCTGTTGCACACTTCAATACAACTTTCCTAAAACTGCTTGATAGTTTTGCCCCCATAAAAAACAAAAGAATAAGAAACAAAACCACCCCCTGGCTAATAAAAAACACACTAACTGCCATGTGACTTAAGAGACAAAGCCTGGGCACATTACCAAAGAAACAATACTCCCACCACACTTAATGAATTCAAAACGCTTCGCAATAGAGTTAAAAAGCTTATCACAGCGTATCAACAGAATTACTTCTCCTTACTCCAAAACAACCATAAAACCAATCCACAAAAATTCTGGAAAGGCATCACTACCCTCCTAAAACCCGGCTCAACTGAAAACCCAAGCCCAGATCCAAATGCACTAGATTTAGATCTGGCCACCCAATTCAACTCTTTTTTCATAGACTCTATTTCCAAACTAACCTCATCCTTCTCTAATAACACTCCACCCCCTACTTCTGCATCCCACCTCATGTCACCCCCTTCACCTCCAGTCTCTCATTCCCTATCCTCTCAACTCCCACCATTCTCCATAAAACCCATTCCTACTTCTACCATAAAAAAACTCCTGCAAAAGCTAAAACCATGCACTAATGCCGCCGATAACATTCCCTCATCCTTCCTCAGCATAGCTGCCGAAGCCATTGCCTTCCCCATCAGCATCCTAATCAATCGCTCTATCCAAGAAGGTCTTGTACCCAAACTCTGGAAAAGGGCTTTCATCATTCCACTGCACAAAGTAGGCAATAATAACAATATTACTAACTTCCGTCCCATCGCCATCCTCTCTCCTACATCAAAACTCCTAGAGAAATGCATCCATCTTCAACTCTTTCCCTATCTCTTAGACAATAACTTATTAACTTCCACACAACATGGATTCAGACCCAGTCACAGCACCATGACTGCCCTCATAACCTTCCTGGAGACTGTAAATAAAGCCAGAGATTCTGGCTCTTCTGTATCTACCCTCCTTCTTGACCTCCCTAAGGCCTTCGATACTATCTCTCACAACCTTCTCCTGACTAAACTATCTAACCTAAACCTATCCCCTTCCTCTCTCAATTGGTTCACCAGCAATCTCTCCAACAGGCAACAAGCTGTCAAGTGGAAAAAAGCCATCTCCTGTTTCCTTAACACCCCCACTGGTGTCCCCCAGGTTTCCATTTTGGGTCGTCTTCTCTTCAATATATTCATAAATGATTTATTCTGCTCAATCCCTCATCCTAACCTTATTCAATATGCAGATGATTCTACAATTATCTGTGCAGCCACATCCATCCCCACTCTCTTAAAACTGACTCAAGACACCTTCTCTACCACAGAACAGTGGATGAAAGACAATCATCTAGCATTCAATGCATCAAAAACCAAACTTATGGTATTTACCCCCTCAAAAACCAACACCATTGATAAAAAACTATTCTCCATCACCAGCCAGAATAACACACCTCTTGAACTGGTATCTGAAACCAAACTACTAGGAGTCCAGATTGATGACCAGCTTAAATTCAATACCCACCTAAAACTAAACATAAAAAACCCACCAAAAACTTGGCATGCTCTACCGACACAATCAATTCCTCACTACATCTACTAAGCTAATTCTCGCTACTACTTTTCTCATCACTTCTCTCCTTTATGGTGCCCCTCTTCTAACAAACCTACAATCATCTCTCAAAACAAAACTGTCCTCTTGTTATAATAAAATTGCCAAATTTGCCACTAGCCAGAAATCATCAACCCATCACTGTGCATCTCTCCACAAACTAAACTGGCTAGAGCTTCCCAACTATCTCTCCTATACTCAGCTTACTTATGCACACAAACTCATTTTTCATCCCTCCCTCTGTCCCTCCCTCTGCTCTACCTTTAAGATGCACTTCCACAAAGACTCCTAAGATCTAGCAACCAATACCTAATAGAACTGTACAAACCCCTTCACTCCCCAGGACAAAACCTCCTGTCCTTTGCCCTGTCACACCTATGGAACTCCCTCCCTCCCTCCATCCGTGCCACCACCAAACTCCCTGCCATTAAAAAATCACTGCACTCACATCTAACATCCATGTGGGAATGCTCCTGCGCCCACCCCTCATAGCCTATTCTCCACTTCTTACAGGCAACTATATCATATATTACCAGACACCAAATAATAAGCCAACTGTAAATAACCTCTTACAATTCTCACATCCTACTATTCCATTTCAAGAAACTGTATATTTACTAAAGCAATGTTTTGTTTTTCTACAAAATGTAACCTAAAAATTTTATTGTACTTGCTTAAATCTTTGTTTTCTACAAAATGAAACCTAAAAATTGCATTGTAACTGCTTAATCTTTGTTTTGTCTTGAACCTACAAATGATTGAAATTGTAAACTGCTGTAATATTTTTGTAACCATTGTTTTGAAGCTTTGTCTTGAACCTACAAGTGATTGAAATTGTAAACTGCTGTAATATTTTTGTAACCTTTGTTTTGGAGCTTTTCTTCCCAGAACTCCATTGAAAATGGGTTCTTATTGGCCCAATGGACTATCCTGATTAACTAACTGCAAATAAATAAATAAAAAAATCAATACTGTGATTTATGTGGTACTTCACTATGATGATCTTAAGATGTCTGTCAGTTAACTGATGGAGTACATGTCAGTAACAGAAGTGATTTCCCACACAACATGTCTGTTAACACAACCCCTGTTACTGCAGCAACATTCCACATTTATACCTACAATAATTACATGTCATCCCCTTGCACTAAGAGGTCGTGACTATTGGTGCTGAGGTATGACTCCAATACAATATATATATATATATATATATATATATATATATATATATATATATATATATATGTGTGTGTATGTACAAGTATACATATATCTACATATGTATATATACAACTTATCTGATTCAACACTAATATCACTAACAAGTACTACACATTTGTAGAAGTCAAAGGAGTTGTTCAATACTATTCAGCATGTGTATTGACAGATATATTGGAAAAAAACAACATCCATTTTCACAGCTGTGATGGCTTAGTGGTTAATTGCTGTGACTATAATATACAGGGTCCTTGGTTCACAACCTGCAACGGGTGGTTATTTTGTTGCTAGGCAGAATGAGGGCTGTAGGATACAGAGTGGTTAAGGCAGTTTTGAGCAGCTTTAAGCATGTTTGCACAGGTTTTCCCAACGGTAAGCTGTGCTAACGTACGGTTAAATGAATAGGTGCTTACACCATGTAGGCTTCGCTTACCAGTGCTCAAATCAGCTTAGCATTTACATTTAAGCAATGGTTACACCTGTTAAGCATAGCTTAGCTTTGGTAACCAGTGATCACATTCCAGGCTGATAAAATAGCAGGGCAATGACATGTTTAATGAGTGTATTTAATTCCATGTTCATAACATACTTCTATGTGCTGTCATTACAGTAGCAAGGGGTGTATGGGACACCTGAGTATACATGGCTAGTACAGCAATTTTTTCTCTTTGTATGTGTTTCATACATGGGTAGTATCCCAGGTTATATGCAGTCACACTTGCATGTATTGCATCATTACGTTACTACTGTTAACTGTGCTTTCCCAAGTAAGAGTAGATTGCAGATTGTAGTATTGGAACTATACACCCCTGCATGCAAAGTTGGACTCTGAATACTGACTATTATGTTCTTGGTGTGTGAGCTGTGTTTTATTAAGTACTTGCTACTGGATATTGATCTGATATGTGGATATTAACTGTAGACTACTATGTGTATAGGACATGTCATTGATGGGTGCTGTCATGTAGCAATGGTATACCTATCAATGTCAGACATCTATCTGTCAAAACATTAATCCTAATGCACAACCTGTTGGCTAGCTGATTTCAGTCTGTCCTCTGTGCAGATGTTAGGTATCCATCTAGGCTGGTCACAGGCAATCTATCCTTGACTGACACTGAAATGTCTACCCAGCTGTGTTATGAATGCTACAGATAGGAAACCCAACCCTGTATGCACCACATGCCATGAATACCTCAACTAGACTACCACAGTCGACAGAACATGCTTGTGTACAGGTCTCCAACCCAGACACTGGCCATGTTAGGTAATATATGTTGCATACATTTCAATTAGAGCACCTCAATGGCCCACTGCAAGAGACAACCAGATGATTGGATGTTGCATTTAACTGTTACCCTGAGGATCACTCACTTGGCATCAGTTGATAGATGGTCTGCTGACAAATGTCAGGTGGCATGATACCACTGTACTCACGTCCCCTACTCTTCTTATCTCTCCATGGACAATGTCCTGGTACACACCTAGGAACACCTGCGCCTATGGACTCCAGTACTGGCAAATGTATCAGTGTGCATTGCTGAGAATAACAGTGTCTATGTGTTTGTAAACCTGCAGTTGATAATACCCTTAGGACCTTCCCACACACTGCACCCCCCCCCCATTGCCATAGTTACAAATGGCTGCTACTGTAATGCACATTAAATGTACCTTGTCACACTCTTCACCCTATGGGCTACCTGGAGTGTGCAGTACCAGCACAACACTGTTGGACAAATGGCTAGAAAGGCATGAGTTACCCTCTGAGTCCTGGCAACTGTGTGTATGTGTACAAGTGTGTATATTTTTAGGATGCAACATTCTGAGGCCACATTCTCCAAATACAATACACCTTCCCGTACAGTATAAGGCATAGTGATGTTGCTGACATTAGGAGAGCCATGAAAAACCATCACCCTACTATCCCTGTGGCATGTGCAATAAATGCATTTCCTGTATTAGCATTGATGAGATATACAAGGAGTTGTATTGCAGTCCCAGTCAATGTGTGATTGTGGGTATGTCAGAGTATTATCATGGGTTTTAGTGAGTAAAATATCCAATGTGGGGTGTGGGTGGTGGGTATACTGTCTTTACCCCCAGTTCATGTTTCAAGGTCCACTGTATGAGGACCACTGTCCTCATCAACCATACAGGTAACTGAATACAATATCCAGCCCAATGATGCATGTGCTGTGTGCAAATTACCTGTAACAGAATGGACTCACTGATAAACCCAGGTCTCTCAGATGTGTCTTTGACTGTTATGTGTCTGTCAACATGTATATGACAGTATGGCATACTATGTATTGTCCATTAACACCCGGTACATCCCCCATTACCATACTGTACAAGATCTGGTGATGTTCCTCACTTAACAAGAGATTTGGGACACACCTCATCCTAAAAGCTGTGTAGTGTGTGCAATTAAGGCCAAATACATTAGTAGCAATAAGTAATAACCCAGCCACTGGGGATGCACAAGCCAGTGCATTTCTTTGCGCCGGTCTCAACCCCGGATAAATGGGGAGGGTTGCGTTGGAAAGGGCATCCGGAGTAAAACTTCACCAAATAATTTATGCGGACACCAGTAAATATTTACATACCGGATTGGTCGAGGCCCCTGTTAACAATGACCGCCACCAGTACTGTTAGCCAACAGGGTGCTGGCAGAAACTGGGGTACTGTTGGCCAAAGGAGGAGAAGAGGTGGAAGGCATGGCCGAAGGCAGGAAGAGAGGAGAAAGGCTAGGACTGTGGTAGTGAGGGTCGGAACTTTGAATGTTGGCAGTATGACTGGTATAGGGAGAGAGCTAGCCGATATGATGGACAGAAGGAAGGTTGGTATATTGTGTGTGCAAGAGACCAGATGGAAGGGGAGTAAGGCTAGGTGTATTGGAGGTGGGTTCAAATTGTTTTATCATGGTGTGGATGGGAGGAGAAATGGCGTAGGATTTATCCTGAAGGAACAGTATGCTAACAGTGTTTTGGAGGTGAAAAGTGTGTTGGACTGAGTGATGTTTATGAAGCTGGAAACTGATGGTGTAATGATGAATGTTGTAAGTGCATATGCTCCACAAGCTGGGTGTGCGATGGATGAGAAAGAAAAATTTTGGAATGAGTTGGATGAAGTGGTGATGACTGTATCCAAGGGTGACAGAGTGGTGATTGGAGCAGATTTCAATGGGCATGTTGGTGAAGGGAACAGAGGGGATGAGGAAGTGATGGGTAGGTATGGTGTTAAAGGAATGCAGAAGGTCAGATGGTAGTAGATTTTGTGAAAAGTATGGACATGGCTGTGGTGAATACGTATTTTAACAAGAGGGAGGAGCATAGGGTGACATACAAGAGTGGAGGAAGATACACACAGGTGGATTATATCTTATGTAGGAGGGCCAGTTTGAAGGA
Organism: Protopterus annectens; assembly: GCF_019279795.1. Taxonomy (NCBI): domain Eukaryota; kingdom Metazoa; phylum Chordata; order Ceratodontiformes; family Protopteridae; genus Protopterus; species Protopterus annectens. Next base: position 656,610,629 of record NC_056726.1, read on the forward strand.
TATTGGAGACTGTAACGTGGTGACCAGGGAAAGTGTAGTTAGGCAGCATAGTATGGTGGTTTGTAGGATGACGTTGGTGATCAAGAAGTGGAGGAGGAGTGTGAGGGCAGCACCAAGGATCAAATGGTGGAAATTGAAAAAGGGTAATTGTGAGGTGGAGTTCAGGGATGACTTAAGACAGGTACTGGGTGGCAGTGAAGAGTTGCCAAATAGCTGGGTAACTACAGCAGAGCTAGTAAGGGAGACGGCTAGAAAGGTGCTTGGTATGACATCTGGACAGAGGAAGGATGACAAGGAGACATGGTGGTGGAATGAAGAAGTACAGGAGAGTATACAGAGAAAGAGGTTGGCAAAGAAGAAGTGTGATTGTCAGAGAGATGAAGAAAGTAGACAGGAGTATAAAGAGATGAGGTGAGTGGCAATGAGAGAGGTGGCGAAGGCTAAGGATAAGGCACATGAAGAGCTGTATGAAAGGTTGGACACTAAAGAGGGAGAAAAGGACCTGTACCGATTGGCTAGACAGAGGGACCGAGCTAGGAAAGATGTGCAGCAGATAAAGGTGATAAAGGATAATGAGGGCAACATACTCACAAGCGAGAAGAGTGTGTTGAGGAAATGGAAAGAGTACTTTGAGGGGTTGATGAATGAAGAGAATGAGAGAGAGAGAAGGTTGGATGATGTGGGGATAGTGAATCATGAAATACAATGGATTAGCAAGGAGGAAGTAAGGATAGCTATGAAGAGGATGAAGAATGGAAAGGCTGTTGGTCCAGATGACATACCTGTGGAAGCATGGAGGTGTTTAGGTGAAATGGCAGTGGATTTTTTAACCAGATTGTTTAATGAAATCTTGGAAAGTGAGAGGATGCCTATGGAATGGAGAAAAAGTGTTTTGGTAATGATTTTTAAGAATAAGGGTGATATGGAGAGCTGTAGTAACTACAGAGGGACTAAACTGATCAGTCACAGCATGAAGTTATGGGAAAGAGTAGTGGAAGATAGGGTAAGAAAAGATGTGATGATTAGTGATCAGCAGTATGGTTTCATGCCAGGAAAGAGCACTACAGATGCAATGTTTGCTCTAAGAGTGTTGATGGAGAAGTACAGAGAAGGTCAGAAGGAGTTGCATTGTGTTTTTGTAGACTTAGAGAAAGCATATGACAGGGTACCTAGAGAGGAGTTGTGGTATTGTATGAGGAAGTCGGGAGTGTCATAGAAGTATGTGAGAGTGGTACAGGATATGTACGAGGGTAGCAGCGGTGAGGTCTGCGGTGGGAGTGACGGATGCGTTTAAGGTGGAGGTGGGATTACATCAAGGATCAGCTCTGAGCCCTTTCTTATTTGCAATGGTGATGGACAGGTTGACAGATGACATCAGACAGGAGTCCCCGTAGACTATGATGTTTGCAGATGACATTGTGATCTGTAGTGAGAGTAGGGAACAGGTGGATGAGACCCTGGAGAGATGGAGATATGCTCTAGAGAGAAGAGGAATGAAGGTCAGCAGGACTAAGACAGAATATATGTGTGTGAATGACAAGGAGGATAGAAAATTGGTGAGGATGCAAGGAGTAGAGGTGGTAAAGGTGGATGAGTTTAAATACTTGGGATCAATAGTTCAGAGTAATGGTGAGTGTGGAAGAAAGGTGAAGAAGAGAGTACAGGCAGGATGGAGTGGGTGGAGAAGAGTGTCAGGAGTGATTTGTGACAGACAAGTACCAGTAAGTGTGAAAGGGAAGGTCTACAAGAGGGTAGTGAGACTAGCTATGTTATATGGGTTGGAGACAGTGGCACTGACAAAAAGGCAGGAGTTTGAGCTGGATGTGGCAAAGTTAAAGATGTTAAGATTTGTACTGGGTGTGACGAGGGTAGACAGGATTAGGAATAAGTATATTAGAGGGTCAGCCCAGGTTGGAAGGTTTGGAGACAAAGCCAGAGAGGCAAGATTACATTGGTTTGGACATGTGCTGAGGAGGGATGCTGAGTATACTGGGAAAAATGCTAAGGATGAGGCTACCAGGTAACAGGAAAAGAGGAAGGCCTAAGATAAGGTTGATGAATGTGGTGAGAGAGGACATGCAGGTGGCTGCTGTGACAGAGCAAGATGCAGAGGACAGGAAGAAATGGAAACAGATGATCCACTGTGGCGACCCCTAATGGGAACAGCCGAAAGAAGATGATGATGACATTAGTAGCAATAAGTACATAGGTAGGGGTTCTACTGTCAGTGTTGTCAAGTAAGTGATTGTGTATGTGAAGGGATCTACTTCAGTTTTCGGAATACACATGTCCCAGAAGGTCATCTGTCTGAGAACTGACTGGCAAATGCTAACATTTCAAAGGAATCATGTCATGGAAATTCATTCCATCCAAACTAGTAGTCGATGTGTAAATGCCCTCTTCCCCACTGTACAGCTGTACAGCGATACTGGAATTGGTATATATAGTTGGCTGTCGATGTTGTAGACACAGCCACCCTCATTGCGATTATTGTTGTTTTTTGTATCCCCACTCTTAGTCTGTTGTAATACTGTACCGTGTATGTTAACAGGTTAGGTAGTCGTCACTCACACTGTGTGTGGCTCTACACCACCCCACACCCTCCAAAGTGTAGGGCTTTGCCACCCATACCAGCATACCTAAGTTTACCAATGCCGGGATTGCACTACATTTGGGAAGGAGACATATATCCTGCCAGTACCATCATCAATGACATTAAAGTAGCAGACTGATTATTTACTGATGTGATGTTTTGCCTATTATGTCTTGGTGGAATTACATAGGCTAAAATGGGTTCACTGAAAAATTATGTGCATCCATGTGTACAGTATTCTCTGTGTATTGCATCAACACCAAAGCCTGTGTGTGTGTGTGTGTGTGTGTGTGTGTGTGTGTGTGTGTGTGTGTGTGTTTTATACACAAACATGTGGTGTGTGCCACGCAGTACACTTACCATTGTCCACTGTAGAAGGGCTGCTGACATCAGCCACCATGCACTCACCTGTATACACCCCTCAGACCTATCAGCCATGTGGCACATGCAGTAACTCTTATACAGACCTGTTCCTTGTGTTCAGCTTTACCTAGGATATGACACAGTCACTGTGTCACCACAGTGACATACCCCTTGTAGGAAACAACAGCAGACCAACATCCTGCTGATACATATACACCTACAACATAAACTGAATACATTATGGAGACCACTATCAGTCAGTGTTAATAACAGCTATAATGCATCATGGCTGAACAGCTACACATCCTAACATATAAGCATAATAATTCCTGCTGAAAACATGTTACACAGCATTGCATTGTTGCAACTTAGTACATTCACCCTGTGCATCAGAACCATATTAGCCTGCACCTGCATCAATGGTATGGATGATAGGGATGCGGCACAGGTATCATCATATGCACAGGGTGTGTTGTGGGTTTGCCAGAGGCCTAGGCTGAGCCACTTGGTTGACATCATGTGTGTGTGTTAGGGGGTTTCGTTATTAATTGGGCTGTGCAGATGTGATGTGTGTAGGTATGGAGGTGTCCTAGCTGTGTTGGTGATGTGTGTGTGTGTGTGTGTGTGTGTGTGTGTGTGTGTGTGTGTGTGTGTGTGTGTGTATTTATGCACACAGTTCGGCCATGTGGCTGCCCTATACAGGGATTTGTTAGACAGCTGCAGACCATACTTGGCAGGGTGTGCAGTTCACCGTCTCCACCCACGGACATGAGAACTGTGCCTGCCAGGGGTTCCATGGACACTACCAGGTACAAGGCCAGATATGCTACTCTCCCCGATGATGACGCTGGATCTGGGTCCCTGCTGGGACTGGCCAGGGCCACTCGCTCATGGCCTGCTGTGTTGTGGTGTGGACAGCACCCTCCCTGCAGTGCTGGTGCTGGTACTGTCACTACGGGAATGGCTCTGACTTGTTGCACGTCCAAGGAGACCTCCACCTGTTGGTGTTGCTGACCTACATCCACGTGGCTGATGCCCTACTCCCACCATATGCTCTAACATGGACATTGCATGGTTGAGGATTACCATCATCTCACCCAACCATCTATCCGGGACCTCTACAAAATAACGGTGGGCAACTGCGAGATCATGGATTTTGTCAATAACAGTAGAATGAGTAGCCCTCTGGAGCCTCAGACCCTCTCTGGTATAATATTCCATATGTGCCTGTCCCTCCATGATGGCCCAAAACATGCATCTGGTGACACCTGCTGTGGCACTTCTGCCAGGGGCATGATGGCCAGCAGCCCTCCTATGAGCACCCCTGTAGATCTGCCTGTGTGGTACCTCGCTGGTCATCTGGCTATGGCTGCTGTGTAGAGACACATTTGCCATAGTCCCCACACTGTCATGTCCCTTGCCACTACCTGCCAGCTGTCCCTTATCTATTACCACTGGTGATGGGGTATGTATAGGCAATGTGACTCTGTGTGGGGATGGGGTGGATAACAGTGGGATGTCAACCGATGGCTCAGCTTCAGCCCCTGACAACCCCGCCTGTGCCTCACCAAACCTATCATCATTGTCAGAGTCTGTATGGACACTAACATCAGTTTGCCTGCAGGAGGGACCCTGACACACCTCGCCACCTGTGAGGGAAAATCAGAAAATGTACTTTAAGACCTGTACATAATTGCTTACTTCTACACACACGCACACACACACACACACACACACACACACACACACACACACACACACACACACACACACACACACACACACACACACACACACACACACACACACACACACACACACACACACACACACACACACACTTACAGGTGAGGTGGCACAAAGATATTACACAGACCTCTCATTACGCAACTGTCAACATGCATGGCATATGGTACTCAACAGCATGCACTGCAGCTATACTCAATCCCTGTTACCAACATTATATATCTCTGTGATGCATGAGTTGTGTTAGTAGGTGATGCCCTTTCCCCTAGAAAACACTGCACCCATGTACACAGTATTGCTGCGCACCTGTTCAGCACACTGGCATGTACTGTGCACCATACCTCACAAGTGTACACACCATTGCTGAATGTGTATATGTGTGGCAGTTATGTTTGCTCTGTTGCTCACAGCCCTTGTGTGTTTGTCTGACACATACCTGGGTTGATCTGAGGACAGATGTCAAAAGTGAATGCCTGACATCCGATTTGCAGTTCTCATCATCAGCAGTGCATGTATGAGCGATAAAATCCAATTATACTGACAACCTCCTAGACTTAGTGTGGCTATGTGGAGTGTATACACGCTTATTGACATGCCACCCTCTTCCCTGATATGCCACGGGGCCACATTACTGCATACGTTAACATTACACACCTAATATGTAACATATGACCTGTGCAATCAAATTCAGTATCAAACAAATGTTTTCGTTGTGCAGATGTTGATTGGGATGCATACAACATGTGGGTTGCATAAGTGTGCATACCCTTAACATGATGGTTTCTTGAAGCATTTGTTAACTGAACAACAGCAATTACTATTCCTGGAAGGTGTATACTAGCATGGCCCATCTTCACTTGCCATTATTTGGTCACTCCGTCCTACAAATGTCCCCCAACTCTGCCAGATTGCAAGGTCAGCTCATGTGCACAGCCCTTGGAGGTCACACAGTGCCTTCACTATTGCTGTGGAGTCAGGGTTATGTCTGGCACAATGTATGACCTTGACTGTGTTCAGATACAGACATTCTTAGTGAGCTTTGGATGTATGCTTCAGTTCATTGTTGTGTTTCAAGATGACACTCCTCCCCATCCTCAGCCTTTTTGCAGATGCTTGTAAACTATGGGTCACACATGAGTGTCATTTTGCAATGTCCCAAATTCAGAACACCATGTCTACCGGCCTAGTTCCTGCTAATGAACAGCAAGCTTACAGGTGTACACTGGCACCAGCAAGGTAAAGATAGGGATGGTGGGCCTGAGGTAGAGTCAGGTTTTGCTTGTGCAGCACATGTATCTTTATTAATACTGTCTGTAGGTTTCAGCCTTGGGCTCGGTACACCATTACACATTGCAACACATGCCTTTGGGAGACTTGATCTTATTCATATGCTACCTGTAGAGAGCCCTGGATGATGTCGCCTGTGGAACAACTCTTCCATCTGATTACCCTAACCCATAGGCCACACTTATGTAGAGTCCAGGTAATCATCGACATAGGTACTGCACAGGCAGTACTTGCTAAACATTACTGCAAGTCCCCAGTGTTGCTGCATGTGTCTGGGCAGCATCCATGACCAGTTTGCAACATATGTTGTCATCTATCTTGGATGGGCATCTGTTTATTTTCTACACTAATGGTGTCCCATATTTCATCATCACATACATACTTGTCTGCACTGTTTGCCATGGAATATGCAGTGGTGAGGTAAGGCTACATCTCCCACTCCTGAGTGGTACCTATTGGATATGGGATCCATTCCATGGTTTGTAAGATGTGTGCAAGCCACGGCTGCCTCTGTTGCAGGTGAGTGGGCAAATGTCATGGACATACTTCTTGGATAGCAGACCATTACTTGGTGTGACATTGAGGACCCGTACTTGATGGAAGGTGCATACTCAAGATGAGTGAATGCTGCAGTACCTCAAAAGCTGCTTCCACAATATGTTATTTGGAGTGTGTACACATATGCTTCCATTGTTTGTTAAGGTATGTATTCCCCATATTTATTGTCCTAACATAGGATTCTATCTTACACATTCATTGTTCATGTTAGGATCCCATTACAGGTTGTAGAAGCTGTAGAATGTGGTATTGTGATATGCTGTTGTGTAGATCTGTAACAGTTGCCATTGTAATACTGCTATATACAATCACTGTTGTAGCCACTATATAAGGGTAATGTTTCAGACATGTCCCTACTCTAGGCCATGTGTCCCACCATCATCTCTGTCCACACATCTTGCACTGACAGGTTGTTAGTTATACTGCAGGAATCTTACATACCCTTCAGATATGCCACCATGGTCACCACTGTAATGCAGTGCAGTTAACAGCAACAATAAGTGAACATGTACTGCATGCATTATGGGTAGGTGTGTTAAATTTGTGCATGGCAAATGCCATGGCCATAACATGGGCGGTGTATTGGCAAAGATGAACAAAAGATGTCCATACTCACCAGCAACAGGCTGCTGCCCAAGAGGTATATGGCTGTACAGTTTTATACATTTCACCATGGGAACAGTGGTGGGCTACAGCTTACTGTCTTACACACAGTTCTGTTTGTCAGTGTGATAGTGACATTTTAAGTTAAGTATTGTTATGTAACAGATACACTTACATTGTCACAATTAATACTTTCCCCCTAGGGGTTGAGTACAGACTGTAATTGGAGGCTGCTGAACTACATCTGTAATTAAGTGTTGATTGTTTTTTATCTTCAAGGCAACTGTTTTTTTTACTGTTGTAATACTTGAAGGCCTTAGCTTGGACAGCAAAGTATGTTATGTTTTTCACATTACTGTATCAAAGGTTTTGTTTGAGAGTTGCATTAATCAGTCATTATGTATTTCAAACACTTAACTGCTATACGAAGTAGCATATCCAGTAAGGAAACCTCCTTAAAAACCTTCTCCAAAGCCAACTTCATGCTACTGAAGTCAGAAGTGACAAACTTCACAACACCCACGCAGATGGGATCTGTAAGTTCGACTGCAGAATCCTACACTAAGGCACTGTACGAGCACATCCACTCGTGCATGAATCGTGCCATCCCAAATAGAACCAAGATGCTCTTCTCCAAAAAATGGAAGCCAATCTGGTGGTCCCCTGCTATAAACAAACTATACAACAGAAGGAAGAAACTGTTGCAGAAAAGAGGAAAATCCCAGGATGCAAAAAACTCCCTCATCAGCCTCAGTAAGAAGCTGAGATTCCTCATAAAATCCTCAAAAGCTAGTTACGAAAATAAAATTGCCAAAGATTCCAAAGATAACCACAAGGCATTCTATACTTATGTCAAGAATCTAAATGGCAATGCTCAGATCTGCTCTGAACTACAACAGAATGGCATTAAATATACTGATCCCAAGGATATTGCCAATATACTGGCAGATCGATTTAGTGCCAACTTCACCCCCCTCTCACCCCCTAAAGGGCCCATCTCAATACCAAAAGATTGCCAAATTCTGATAATCACGGCCACACAGGTAGAAACTGCACTCTCCAAAGCTAAGAATACAGCATGCATGGGACCAGATGACATCCCAGGCCACACGCTCCAGGGATCTAAACCTTGTCATCACAATGAACAAAACATACTGGAGGGATAGGTTCCTGACCCAGAGACTCCCCATACTCTGGAATAGACTGCCCATACATGTCAAGCAGAGCGCCTCATTGTCCCTCTTCAAAAGGAACCTTGATTGGATGGGAGATAGGAAATTCACCCCAGGGATCATGTCAGTCGCCCTGCTAGACAGGGGTCCAGAGAAGTAAATATTGTGGGAAGAAATATCCAGGGAATTGTTATGGCTAGGCTTGCATAGGCCCTAGGGCCGATAGCCTAGTACCAACCTATGAACCTATGAACCTATAAACAATTAAATAGTACATAAATAAACATTTCTGTGTATGCAGACTTGTATGTGGTGTCATGTCCTTTGCATTGTGTGCGGGTATATGTTTCATACAATCATTCTCATTTGTAGAAATGAATCCAACACTGGCCATTTTAAAAGATGACAAATGTAGGAATAATGTATGTCTGATATGCTGTGCACCTTCTATATATACTCTTCTTATACATATCTATAAGTACTAATATCTTTATATGTGTATATACATACACATATATATATATATATATATATATATATATATATATATATATATGTGTATATGTATGGATTCACTATGTAATTTCAAAATACTGAAATCCCGAATTTCAGTATTTCGAAATTACATAGCCGAAGAGACCAAACACCGAAACACTAAAACCGCGAAATTCAAAATCCCGATGCTACACTACAGATACTGCACACACAAACACATACACACAACTTCCCCCAACTCAAATATAACATCCTACACTACAGATAAGTGGGGGGAGGCAAGCCCCCCTGCACCCCCCATGTGGGGGGCTGCACCACCCACACCCTCTACTTATATATACTAACTCCGAAATAGCACAATCAGACACACACAAGCAGCTCATTCCCACACATTGTACACACCCTCACACACACACATCACAGTCAAACACACACTGACAGACACTAAAGCCCCTAACGAACAGACATACACATACATACCCAAACTCACATCTTACCATTAACACACCACAACACCAGAAGCACTAATTCAAAATCTCCGTACTTTGGGATTTTTAATTTTACGCTTCTGCTTTACCGATATTTCAAGACTTCAGTATTTTAATTTCAAAATACTGAAATTCGAAATTTCAGAATTTTGAAATTAAATAAGGATCCTAGGGCGGAGGACAACAATAATATATTGTGAAGCCAATTCGACCAGATTACATGTGTCCAGTGGACACGTGTGTGAAATGGACAGCTATGTATGGGGAGAGATTTTTTGGGGGGGAACAGATTGCCCTTTTTTTTCTTTTAAGGTGAGATTGGGATGTTGGGGAAGGATAGTAGGTATATTTGGGGAGGTTGTTTGGGTAGGAAGACAGACAAGACAGACAAGACAGCATACAGGGGCGATATATAACACATGTAGGGGGTAAACACCTTGGACGGGGTGGGGTGTTTGGAAGTCAGAAGCCCATGAGCCCCCAAATGGAAACAGTGGGACTGAGGTCCCCACCCATGGCAGTCACCACTGCACCTTCACGGTCCAGAGGATAGCTGTGCTGGGGGTTGGGTAGGAGGGGTAGGCTGACCCTCTAAATGTGCCATGTGGCCCTCAAGCTGGCATAGCAGATCTCCAAACTCGTTGTGGAGCATACTACACACCAAGCCCCAGACCTGACAATGGGTGACAGTTTCTTGTCTGCACCCACTGCCAGAGGGGGGTGAGCCCCATCCCCTGAGGTGGTTCCACCCGAAGGTGGTGCAAGACCAGTTGATGAGGAGGTCCCAGGGTGGTTTCCCAAAGTGCTGGTGGCCGATGCTATGGCCAGATGAGGTGGGAGAGGTGGGTCGGCTGGGGCTGGCCTTCCCAAACATGCTATGGTGTTGCAGTTCTAAAACATATGTGGGTTAGTAATAGTCAATGCATTCCAGGACTGGTGTAAACATACCCATTGATTTGTTTATTTAGATTATTGCTGCAGATATGGTGGGGGGGGTGTCAATTAACAACTTATATATCCCTGTAGTTCTCACAACTTTAATGCTCACTGCTCTACTCAGTAAGGTACAGGTATTATTACACTACCCTATGACCTTGGTTTGGCCAGTGGTATATTTGTAAACAAGTGTTTACTTCAACTATCTTATAGCTAAATTCTACATCTCTTACCTGGTATACCTGTGGAGGGAATGTTTGTTAACAATACCTGACTATTTCTACATGTATTCCCAGATTCTGAGTTAATATTATGCACATATCTCTGAATCTCTTACTGCACACACTTTGGTCTTGACAACATGGGGTGGAAATGGGACATATTTTGAATATTGCTCTCATAAACTTAGAGGGCTGATAGAGTTTCAGGATTTGTTTTCATATACATTTTCTGAAGGTTTTGAGGTGTGAAAATTAAATTTATGTCATTATCTGCTGACTACAAATCTGAGATCATCCCACTAATTTGCCATGGTGACAGGGGAACAGGCAGAAAATATGAGCCAATTATCTGGACATTCTGAAAGGATTTGTACATTTGAGAGGTATGATTATGCATACAGCTTACTACCACTCCCAGGATTGAAACCATGGTTGTGTCTGCTAAAAATACAACAATTTAAGTCACAGTACAATGTGCTATTTGCATATTGCTATCTGTTTCTTCAGTGTTTTCTGTCTAAGTCTCTCGTGGTTGTACAATCTGACCTTGTAATTACAACAGTCTTATAGAGACATTTCTAGACATTTTTATTAGTTAGCATAGTGTGGATAACAGTGGTTAATACATCACTATTCAGAGAATGCAGCACTAAAAATGCCATACAATACCAGACTAAACACTACCAGTCCAGGATTTCAATATTTATTGGCAGGCATAGTTTTCTTATCTGACAGACCTGTGGAGGGAATGTTTGTTAACACTACCTGAATGTTTCCACTAATATTATCAGATTCTGAGTTAATATTATGCACATACCTCTCAATCTATTAATGCACACACTCTGGTCATAGCGTAACAACATGGGAGTAGAAATGGGACATATTTTGAATATTGCTCTCATAAATTTTTAGTGAGTTGCTAGAGTGACAGGTTTGTTTGCATATATATTTTCTGAAGGTTTTGAGGTCTGAAAATCAGATGTATGTCATTATTTGCTGCCTAAAATTCTGAGATCATCCCACTGATTTGTCAGGGGGACAGGGTAACAGGCAGATAATATGATCCGGTTATCTGGACATTCTGAACAAATCTGTACGATTGAGAGGTATGATTATGCATACAGCTTACTACCACTTCCAGGATTCAAACCATAGCTGCGTCTGCTAAAAATACAATTTAAGTCACAGTACAGTGTGCTATTTGGATATTGCTGTCTATCTCTTCTCTGTTTTCAAAGCTCCCCTTGGTTGTACAATCTGACCTCGTGATTACAACAGCCTTATACATACATTCCTAGACATTTTTATTATGTAGCGCAGCATGGGTAACAGTGGTTAATACATTACTATTCAGAGAATGCAACACTAAAAATGTCATACGATACCAGAGTAAACACAACCAGTCCAGGATTTAGAGCTTTATTGCCAGGCAGTTACAGTTTTATGTAAATACAACCTATATGGGACTATTACTGTCATATTGTCTGGTTTATTCAGTACAACCCATACACAAAACAGTTTTTATACAGGCAGTTGACTTTTATATTTATTTGGTATGACTACTACAAGCAGAATTGTTACTCACCAGCCTCGCAATGCAGCTTTTGCAGCCTACTCGTATGGACTTCCTGATTCACAGCCCACTCAGCTGCAGCTGTAAGAGAAATAGAGAAATATTTAGCCATACCTATCCATCATATACACAGGCTGGACATTATTAAAAGTTACTGGTATGAGTACTTACACACTGCTTGGACATCACCCCTCTGCCTAGATTCTTGGATCCACTGATCCAAGAGCTCCTGGGATACCAGTGGCACTGGAGAGGTCACAGGTGAGATGGTCCCAGGCTTCTGCTTTATATTGGGAGCCCTGATGCTAGCCCTGCAGCAGTCTCTCATCATGTTTTTTTTACCAGGAGTCTTACCATGTGACCTTGGACTCCTGGATGCCCCAGCACTGCACCAGGAAATGCAACCCCTCTCCAACTCCAGCCATGGTGCCTATAGTGGGAAGCTGCAACCAGTTATGAGCTGTATTCCCACCTGTGGGGTTTAAATATGGCCAATTTCCTGCCCTTTGCCATGATTGGATCGTTCTGAATATGGTGAGGTAAGCTAAGCTACAGGCAAACCTGCTTAGCTATGGTTGGGATTGCTTAAAGGGGCAGGTTTAGCACTGCTTACCAATGGGCAAATCCATTTAGCTTGGCTACTCATTGCTTACCAGTCATATTTACACAATGCTTACACCTGGTAAGCAGAGCTGTGCAATGCTTATCATTGCTTATTTTTCATATTATAGACTATCTGCTGTATGGCATTGATTCATCATTCATTGCATATTATACATTTGTTTACTGCACCTGACACCCCAATGTGCTTTCATTACATTTATTCATGTGTGACTATACTGATGGGGCACTTGTGTTTATATGGGGATTTCGCCACTTTATTACACTGACACCTCACATCTGGACCTAATGCAGTACTCCAGTTGACAAATATATATTATTTAGTTGGAAACACAAAAAAATAATTGTTAATGCACTGCTGTCACATTTAAAGTGTGAATTGGTTACACTGCAGATCAAACCTGGAATAGAGCTTGCAAAGTATATGCTCTAACCACTACACTATTGCAATACTGCTTACATTGGATGTCTCTTGCTATTTAACTTCTTGTACTGTTTAAGCTGGACTAAGCATAGTTAAGCAATGGACACACCTGCACAGCTACGCTTAAACTTTATCACATTTATAAAAAAAAAGTTTTGTTGTGTTATTTTAGCTATACCCTTCAGAATATCCCTGCTAATGCTAAACCTGTTATTTTATCAGCTTTATGCTTCGTGGTGGGCATACCTCTCAACCTCTTGGAGCAAAACCTGTGGACAAACCCTAAAATTATGGGGGGACAGATTTTAAATATTGCTCTTACAAACTTTTAGACAGCTGATGATAGATCTTGCATTAGCATGGATTTTCTAAAGTATATGGAGTCTTTTAAACTCAAATGTTTGTCATTATTTAATGACTTCAATCCTCAGCTATTTTCCAGAAAGATACAGATTTTAGGAGGAACACACCAAAATATGGGACAAAACTGTGGACATTCTGCAAAAATCTGTACAGTTGAGAGGTATCCTGATGTGTTGGGGGTGTCATGAGCATTCCTGCTCATTTTAATTGCTGAAAGGCAATTCTGGAGTGCAGGGGCATGTGTATTGTGAGTGCTCTGCTCTCAGACACACCCCCTGTACTTGTACATGGCTCTGTGTTAGTTAAAGAACACAAGCAGTGTGCCTTCATGAATATGCAAGGCATGCTGCTGTGCTGTGCAGGAGCAGTCCCTGGCATGGAGGAATAACTTATTCCTGCATGGCTGCTTGCTGAATCCCAGGGAATATTCCCTCCTTTTAGGTAATGTGTGCAAATTAGAAGAAAGGAAAAAAACAAGTCAGAGCGAGAATAGGGGAATACTAATGAGTCAATAACCGCTCTGGGCCACAACCAATAAGTTCGCAAGCACCACAGCATGACCCAAGTAAGCTGTCAAGTTTATCAGCATTAATTTATATCCTTTTATCCCAAACAAGACTGCAAAATGCCAAAGTTTATTTTGACAGGCTATCAAGTACAATTCAGCACTCTATATCACTCCAAACATTTCTGTGGTAACAGCAACTGCACTTAATCAGCTGGTAGAGGTGGCAACGTTCATACTTGCCACATTAGATTACTCAAGACTGCATATTTAGCAATGATTACCTAAGAAACTTGTGGATAAAGCTATATTTATGCTTATGATAATAATTGAAATATAGCAGCAGGCTAGAGATCCTGTATTTTGATAAGAAAGCAAATGTGGCAAGTTTTATGAAAGTTATTTTATCTAAGTAAGCCAATAAATGCAGCAACAGATATTTAACCAAACTGACAGGCACTACCATGTTTTTCCATGATATTAATTTAACTGATTTAAAGCATACTACCAATAAATAGTGCCTCATTTAACCAAATTAATTAATATTTAAATTATTTAAGAGGCACTAGTAAAGTGAAAACAAGGGAAGTATTCATTAGATTCAGTAAGAAGACCATGCATATATTATATGTTGCAAATGTTTATGTTAGATAGTACAAATTTCTATTTTCACTAGTATATTAAAGTAACCCATCTTGACCTACCTGTACCCGTGGGGAATTATTTGACACTTCAGCATTCTGAGATAGATATTAATGGTTTCTTAAAAGATTAAATAACTTTTGTGTTGAGAGTCGATACAAAGGATACTTTATCATTTTAGATAGTTACAGATAATTGTTTATATTATAGTTAATTCTTTGAGAGCATTAGTTGAGACATCTATATTTTGAAACAGTTATTTTGGAATCGGTCTTTTGTTTTTTTTCTTTTTAACATCAGTCCAGTCATTTGTTTCTTTTATTCTTTTGAGAGATGGGGATATCCAGTCCATATCATCTGGGATAGAAATCACATTGTTATTTTTAATAAAAGAAGAAACTTCTTCTAAGTCATTAAAGATTCTCATCTCATTGGCATATAGGATTTTTATCTTGGCTAGAAAGGCAAGCTGTGCCTTGATGTTGTTTTGCTTTAGTAGTTTTATTATTGGCCAGACATTTTCTTCTCTGTTCTATTATTCTGGTGGAGTAGTCATTATCAAAACTTATTGGGTATTGATTATATTTTAAAGGTGATTCCCTCCAAGCAGATTTTAAAATTAGTTTCTTGTCCATATATGAAAGAAACTTTATAACTATTGATCTTGGAGGGGCATTTGTTAAATTAGAAGCAGGTTTCCCCAGTGCTCTGTGCACCCTTTCAATTCCAAAGATGAGACCTTCTTTCAAGTCTAAAAAGTCAGGTATCCAAGTTGTTAAAAATGAAATAATGTCCTTACCTTCTGTCTTTTCAGGCAGTCCAAAGATCCTTATGTTATTTCTCCTTTCCCTGTTTTCTAAATCATCCACCTTGTTAAGCAGTCAGGCATTCTGTTTAAGCAAATATTCTTTGTGTGATTCTTCTTTTTTGAGTCTCCCTTCAATGTCATTTAGGGAGGATTCTATATTTGTTATTTTTGTTTGGTGTTGCTGTAGTAGTTTAGTTCATTGAGGGTATCAGTCTCTTTGAGAGTTTAATTTGAGGTTTTCTAAATCATCTTTGAAACCATCCATCTTCAGAGACAGTTCCTGTAAGGTAGTTAGTTGTCATCAATTTTAGCTCTTTCTTCAAAGCTGTATCAGGATGAGAATTCCTTGAGTTGTTCTTTTTCAGTGACTGAGTATATCTCCAAGTTTCCTGACAGGAACATTTTTATAGAAATCCACCAAATTTAGTATTTATATAGTTCAGTCATTTATCTATAAGTTTTTTTTTTTTTCATGAAAATAATAACATTTTCCTTATTTATTTTATTAGTTTATGAAGCTCTGAAATTTTGCTCCTTTCAGTTGGCCATTTAGGCTCCGCCTCTATCCCATTTAATTCTAAAGGGCACACCTACTCATTTCAGTTCCACACCTCAGCATTCCAACCCATTATTTAATGTAATGCTATACTTTTAGGCTGGAAACAGTCCACTTGAAAGAATTTGAAAATGCAAGGTTTCTTATTATAAAAATGACTGGGCTGAAAAACTTGAACTATTCAGAATTGTGTAAGTGATGGGCATCATAACATGTTCCTTATTGGTTATTAAGAAGTGATTGCATGGTCTGTAATACAGCTTCATGTAGTGATACCATTTGTCTGCTTAAAGTTAACCCTAGATGGCAATATGTTTTGAGAGGATCTGAATGAATTAGAAGAAATACTTATAGGAAGGAATTGTTATGCTATGGATTTTATTAACATAATTTGAAAAGAAAATAAGAGAGTTTCAACTACCAAATTTGCTCCCATTCTATATGTAAAAGACATTTTCATTGATACTTAAGGGGCTAGTGGAGACAACAGTGGAAACTATTTCAGCCAGGTATTCCATCTTATTTATAGAATAGATGCCTTGGAAATCACAAATGTAAAAGAAAAAATGAAGAGTTTTAACAGGACATTCAGTGGTGTTGCAAACATTTGATAATATACCATGCTGTACAGACAAGAGCTATAATAACTTGACAAACATTTGTTAGAATAGGGAAGTAAAGGTCCACACAGGTTAAAACCTAAGGCAATTTTGCCAGTGGGTTTTGTAGACAATATCAGTATATATGCAGTGGGATAATATTGATTTAAACTGTGGCAAGACATCACTGAGACCATCTGAAAGATTTGATTATGCTTCAGATTTAGTTTTACATACAACAACATTTTCCTACTGAGACATCTTCTACAACAATGTAAAAGGTTTCACAAAGGATACAAGAAGATGTATATGCTTACCAACAATAATATGACAAACATAAACATTCTATTTTATTCAAAACTTTAAGATTGTATTTTTTGTAATATAAATAATGAAACTGGGACCGCAGGGGTGACCTTCTTATCAAATAATGAATTAGCTTGGAAAATGAAGATAAATGCCAGCCACTTTTCTCTATGCCCTCAATATTTTATGTAAAAAATGCATTAAAACTAAGATCTTTAATAACAGTACACATATCCAGATTTTACTTATGTTTACTTTTTAATGCACTTTTTAACTATCTAAAATGTATGCAGTGTTTTACTGCCAAATCATATTCAACATTAATATTAATATTTAATATTGTGGATTGTATACAAGAGTTCTTAAAAATTGCTTGCATGTTTACAAATAAGTCTGATTGTTTAGATTGGGATTTTAAATGTAACTGGTTAGAAAAGTACATGTGGCAGTTGAAACTTGACACAGATTATGTGGCTATGCTTTTAGTGTTTAAAACTTAAAATCATAAGTGAAAATATATTAAATTGCTCAGTTACTGAAATAATATTGACCTACTTAGTGCATTTATACTTTCCATTGATTGATATTTTTCTTCAAAAATTATCTCAAAGTAGAAAATATCAATGTGGAGTTATGTTAATAACATTTTTTGAAAGATCGGTATTATATGAGTGACAATCAGTCTTATGAATGCAAATCTGAAGGCACATGGGATGAAACTAAGCACAGATAAGACAGTGGTAATGGCAGCAGATTGGGGAAATCAGAAGAAGCTGAGAATAGAGATAGATGGGAAGATAGTGGAACAGGTAAACAGCTTCAAGTATCTGGGAGGGGTGGTTGAGGAGAAGGGTAGTCTGAATGAAGAGGTCAAAGCTAGAATCAGAGGGGCTGCAGCCAACTGGCATAGAGTATCAGGTGTAGTCTATGACAGAAGAATGCCAAAGAAGCTGAAAAGTAAGGTGTACAAGACAGTGGTGCGACCAGTACTACTGTATGGTACAGAAACCTGGGCAGTAAAGGCAGATCAGTTGAAGAAGCTAGAGGTGATGGAAATGAAGTGCCTGAGAAAGGTGGTAGGATGCACACTGCGGGACAGACAAAGAAATGAGGACATAAGAGCAGAAGCCAAAGTAGCTCCAATTGCAGAAAAGATCAAAGAGAACAGATTACGATGGTATGGGCACATGTGTAGAAAAGCAGAAGACAATCTGGTGAGGGAGATTTGGGACAGACAGGAAGAAGGTAAGAGGAAGCGAGGGCATCCAGCAAAGAGGTGGATGGATTGTGTGAAAGAAGATCTGCGACAGTCAGGCATGAGTGTTGAAGAAGGCAGGAGAGTGGCACTGAATCGAGAGAGTTGGCGACAGTTAATACGATACCCTGACCCCATGTAAATGGGAAAAAGGGGGATGATGATGATGAATCAGTCTTATGAACCATTGAAAATTAATGTATTTTTTGGGTGTTTGCAATCTATGCTACTGAAAACAAAATATTTTTTTACTGCAAATTAAAGTTTCACAGGGAATCATTATAATATTAAAGTGGGCATAATAAATCTTGCTTATTCACATAATGTGCTAATAGATAGTGTACTAAGTAACTTTAAGATGATGCAGTGCTTGTCCTGTAGAGTCTTCGAAAACCAGATTGATCTAGTTAGTTCCCATACTTCTATGTGCTTAGGTGCTCATACATTTTAAAGCTTTTGAGCCATTATGCTTTTGGTTATAGTTATTCAAGTTACAATAAACCCAACCAAAGGCACGAAAGAAAATGGACATGATTATTTGGTGAAGTTAGAGGTGAACTGCATAGCTCAAGTATCTCGCCCTCTTTTCTTTCATTTTTGCTATAATTTTTTGCCATTAATTTTATTACTTTTATTGCTACACTTGTTTTACTTATTTCTTTTTATTCTGGTTAAAATGAGTTCTGAGCTTTGACTTTTTTGTAAATAAGTAAGATGAAGTCTGGAGCTCTTTTAACAAACTTTGATCTGTTGTACTACAGTAAAAACAAATTTGTCATAGTGAACAACTTTCCTTCTGTTGTTTCTCATGCGTATGTCATCTTCTGGTTTTGATTATTCGCATCTTTATTTTGTCAACTTCTCTGCAAAACTTTTATTAAAATTGTTAGTTTTTGGAGGGAGAATTTCTCAACAAAGTTGAAACTTTAGCAACAGGTCTGGAAGGATGGCTCTTGTGCTCATCTTTCCCTATTTATTTGTCATAGATACAGTTTAAATACTTTATTTTACTAAATTAACTTCTTAGCAATGACAGCTTGACTTCAATAATTGTCATGTCTGAGGCTGGTCTGAGAGCCCATCTATCTTCTTTAACTGGAACAGCAGATTTCTCACCTTTGAGAAAATGCAATACGTTAAGATGGTGGATGCTGCTTTTTCTTTGTGTATTGTGGATTAGATCTGTTTTGAGGACTAATAGCAACTGACTGACAATGACTAGGACCCTAATTTGGATCTGTTCTAAATGTATGGTTATTGCTTCTGTACAGCTGCTGCTTCTGTTGAAATTATGCCGTGCTTATGTAGTGCACTGCATATTTTGTTTAAGCAGCTCCAGAAATAAAACTCAGTGTTTCTTTTCATGTTAGAAACGTCAACTGTCCATATTCCAGTAGTTAAGCGGTGCTAAAAACATATATCTATGTATCTAGATAGATAGTTGTACTTGGCCATTGTTCATATTGTTTTTAACCACTGCAATCACCATTCTTGTGATTTAACCACCACAGATAGATGTGTTTCTGGCTTGATAATCAACTTCAATCATTCAAGGCTATGATATACTTTAACTCACATTTTTATTTTTTTATAAATTGCATTTTATAAATTATTCATTTTTCTACTACTGTTATTTAACTTGTATTTCGAACTGAATAATTTGTTTATTATATTCTTTATTCTTACAAAAATGATAACAACTCCTCAAAACAGACTCCATGGCCAATGATAAAATCCAAAACTTTTATTTAAATCAAAGTAAGGACTGCCACGTTCATAAAGAATGCTTCATCAGACTTCGAATTTTTACAAATGAAACAAGCCATTTTGAAAAAACTTTAAACCAATCAATGCAAGCAACGTCATTAAATACAATTAATTGAACATATAAACAAATATAAAAAGGTGTTTAACTAACTTCTTCAAATTAACATAAAACGCAACTCTATTGCCAAAATGATCAACATCTCAAATAAAAAATGCAAAAAAACACTGTTGTAACTAAATTAATGATTGCTAAATACAAATGCTTCTGCAGGGTATGCAAGGCATTGTCAGCTCAAACCTTAAGACATAGGTAAAATTTATAAGTACACATAAAATATATATGAATGTAACATTTGTAAAGATATGGTTGCAATAAAAACATTGAACAAGTCAATGCTTATGCTGTACATGTGAGCTCTATAATTACTAAGAGAATATGGATGTATAAAATATGTAAATATATATCTAAATATGATACTGGGATTATAACATAAAATAAAAAGACCCTTTTATAACCAATCTAATGTGTCTAATGATATAGCTCTGTATATGATAGAAACCCTATAAGAAAAATTGACTCAAAACAGTGTCAGTATATTACCTCAGCCAGAAGTTGCATCACAGTCGTAAACAGACCACGAATGATTTGCCACTATATACGTCACAAAAGGTAATCATTCAACAGGCTCTAACGAAAAATCAATACTGACCATCAATCAATTCACGATGAAATGAACTATCTCTGAATCCTTTAGACATGAAACTGGGCAAAGACATTGAATCACTATACATGTGTTACAATATTTTGGGAATCATCCCTGCAAAAGGTTGTCTTTGATACCACCTGCAGATATTGAAAAATACCTGGCAGAGAACCTTAGACAAAAAAAAATATATAGGAATCCATAACAACAAAAATTCTGGAAAAATTGCTTTTCAGACAAAACATTAAAGAAGAACAATGGAAAAAAAAGCTTACAAAATGAATGCTATTTAAAATTTCATATCTTTACAAGTAGACACTGTGGCTTATCTTGCTTTCAAAAGTAAGCATCCAATTTCATTAACTGCTCTGTAATTTTTCATCACAACTCTGAGACTATTTGGTTTGAGGAAGCATAGCTGAGCAATATTTTAAGACATACCTTTTCAGGCTGGACATAACCAGTATCCTGACACCTCCTCCAAAATCATCACTAATGAGCTTGGACAAAAGTCCTGCACAGGTTCCTAGGTTCTGAAGTGCTTAAGTAGGATATCCATCTGTGAGCTTCTTAAGAATCCTAGCCTTACATTTCTAAGGACGTCTTTAGCCCTTATATGTTGTGTTCAAATAACTTAGAGGGAGGGAGGCAGAATAAGGGTATGCTGGGACACTTACTTGTTGCAACTATTCATGACATGGGATCTAAACTAAGGTGAATATATAGTTTGCCATCCACTCATCCAAATTACTTTTGAATAGAGTAAGAAGTGCTTTGCTTTATGTGGAGTGGAAGATGGTTCCAATGAAGAGGCACTCCCTGTGGTACATACATATCCTTCCATCATATTCTCTTTGTTTTACAAAAAAGACTGAGATCCCTTGAGTTAGTATTCATGCTACCAAACGACTTGAGAATGAAGTCTGGTAGGAGAGGGTCTGTTGAGGCTGTATACATAAGGTACCTCTTTGTGGTATGCATGCTATGTAGAAGAGGAGCCAGGCTTTGTGATGATCTGCATAGTTTCTGTAATTTAAACCTTCGATTTCTTTAGTGATGAAGTCCTATTATATAAGGCATTATATTCACTGATCAGACTGATGAGAGCCAAGCAGTGGAACGATTGCATTCCTGGATTCTGACACCATACCTTTAGATATAAGCTGTGTGATGAAAAAGGACTTCCTTATAAGAGCGGATAAGTAGTGATCAAAGGACAGTTCATTGTTGATATAGCGTACATGATCTCTAACTATGGGATCAACTTTCAGGGTGTGTTGTCAATGTGATTGATGCAAGGAAAGTCATGCTTACAAAAAGATACAATTATACATTTACTGGCATTTAGTTTTAGTTCATGTTTTTATACTGGCTGCTTGTTTGAGGAAAGCCTGTGTTGGAGGATTTTGGTGTTCTCTGGGGATTTTATAATGTTACCAGGATTACAGTCAGCTGCAGACTTGTTCAGCCATAAACCTTTTAACATTTGCTTTGACCTCCAAGTAGAAATGTCAAACAGGAGTGGCCCATAGACTGACCGCTGGGCCACATCACTAGTGACAGCTATTGGGAGGAGGTAGAGCAGCTCAGCCTAATTTCCTGAGTTCTATTTTATGACAATTTGTTATCTAATGAGTTACACAGGGTTTTACATTTAGCTGGTAGAGTGTATCTATGATACCGGAGTGCAGAAGGATGTTGAATGTCTGAGTGAGGTCTAAACATGTAGTGTGTACTGATTAGCCTTTTCTCTTGCTTCATTAACCTTCTTAAAGAAGTTGAACAGATTAAGTAGGCAGCATCTGCCCCTGACAAATACAGACTGTCTTGGTTCATAGGTTCATAGGTTGATACTAGGCTATCTCCCCTAGGGCATTTACAAGCCTAGCCAGAGTGTGTTTGGCTTTCGCCACCCTTCTTAGATTAGTTGACTGTGCCTCTATATAGTAGGTCACAGAAGATAGCCCATTTAAGATTAGTTTGTCATGCCTCTGTCTAGCAGTGACACAGAAGAGATCCCAGGGGTAAATTTACGATCTCCCATCCAAACGTCAAGATTCTTCTTGAAGAGGGTCATTGAGGGGCTCTGTCTGACATGGATTGGGATTTTGTTCCAGAGTGAGGGGAGCCTCTGGGATATGAATCTGTCCCTCCTGCATGTTCTATTTATTTCTCTGCTGAGGTTTAAGTCACTGGAGCGTGTAGTTCTGATGGATTTGGATTTCTTGAGATGGAGCATGCCCATTAATTCTGGGTTGGACATGGCTTTATACGTCAGGCACAGATTGCCTCTGAGTAGGCGGTAAGCAACTGAGTAGAGCTGGAGTTTAATTTAGCCTAACTGTGTAGGGGATCTGTTTGAGTCCCTTGATCCTCTTGGTGAGGTACTTTTGGGGTCTTTCTAGTTGTAGCAGGTATCAGGCAAGGTACATCCCAAATGGGGAATTGTATTCAATTATGGGCCTGATGAGTGATGAGTAGAGGGGCAAAATGACCTCTCTTGATCTAGATGTGAACCCCTTCATGATAAGGTGGGCTATATAGAATGTCTTTCTAACAACTCTGGCAATGTGATTGTCAAAGGAGAGATTGCAATCTTCTTGGGTCCCCAAATCCCTAATTACCTCTTCCGTACTTAATGGATTACCCCCTATGTGGTAATTTGTGGGCACTTTGTTTTTCCCAAAGGGGATGACTATGCACTTTTTGGCATTTAGCTTTAGGCCATGGCTCTGGCACCAGTTGTCCATCTCTGTGAGACCTTTTTGGAGGATGCTTGTGTCAGCAGGTGAGTTGATTATGATCCCCAGTTTGCAGTCATCTGCAAACTTTGTCAGCCATAGTCCTCCTGTGTTAGCCAGTACCTCAGAGAAATATATACTGAACAAGAGAGGTCCCAGGACTGAGCATTGTGGGATGCCACTTGTAACTGGTTTAGAGTCTGACATGGCACCTGCAATTCTGACCATGTGGGTTCTATCCCTAAGCCAGTTTGCAACCCATCTTGTGACATAGGGGTTGATATTTAAGCTGGTGAGCTTATTTATGATGCCCGAGTGGGGTATTGTGTCGAAGGCTTTTGCAAGGTCAAGGTAGGCTGTGTGGGCTACCTTCCCTTCGTCTATGGCCTTGGTGATTGTTTCAAAGAAATTGACCAGGTTTAAGAGGCAAGATCTGCCCTTAAAGCCGAATTGGGTAGGATCCAGTGTTTGGAGGTTCCCAATGTCTTTGTTTATGAGTTCCATGATGATACGCTCCATAGCTTTGCAGACCAGGCTAGTTAGGCTTATAGGGCGATAGTTTCCGGGGTCCGTTGTGGCACCACCTTTATGGAGTGGGACCACTGTTGCTATACGCCATTCTTTGGGTACATATCCTGTTGTAAGGCTGAGACTGAGCTGTGATTTTAAGTGAGGGTTCAGTTCTTCTTGGAGCTCATGTGAAACGCAGCCCAGGACACCGTCCGGTCCCATTGATGCTGTGTTTTTTGCTTTGGAGAGGGCAGCTCTCACCAGTGCATCTGTGATATCAGGGAGGCTACACTCTGTTGGGATAGTCATTTGCCCATTTGGAGTGGGGGGGGGGAGTTTGCACTGAACCTGTCTGCCAGGATGTTGGCAATGTCTGTGGGCTCAGTGTATTTTTTGTCATTTTGCACTAACTCAGAGCATATCTGGGAGTTTCCACCCAGGTTTCTGACATAACTAAAGAAAGCCTTGTGATTATCTTTAGTGTCTTGTGCAATTTTTCTTTTGAAGCTGGCCTTAGATGATTTTATGAGGGATCGTAGTTTCTTGCTAGTACTGATCAGAGTTGCCTTCCCTTTCAGGGATTTTGCTCTATCATGTTGTAGTTTCCTCCTTCTGTTGTACAGCTTATTTCTGGCTGGGGTCCACCAGACAGGCCTCCTACCTTTGGAGGAGTGTGTCTTGGTTTTATTTGGGATAGCACAATCCATGCATTCCTGTAGGTATCCATAGAATGTGTTTGTAAAGGATTCTGCGGTTTGGGCCGTATTTTCCACTGGCCCTGGGGCTTTGAAGGATTCCACCTTGGTTTTGAGAAGTGGGACATTTGCTTTTGAGACATTTTTGACCGTGGTTTCCTTTGCTGGGGGTGGGGATGGGATATGGATGTCCATAGTGATTCATTTATGGTCAGATCTTACCAATGAGGGGTATACCTCTGGTATGGAACATAGAGTCCCCATGTTGGTGATGATCAGGTCCAATATGTTTTCCCCTCTTGTGGGAGTGGTGAGTTGTTCCATAGCATTTGAGTTTATAACTTCTAGGAACCGTTGGGCTAGGGCATTGGGGCTTGAGTAGTGCTCCCAGTCTATGTTTGGGTAGTTAATGTCACCCACTATAATGGTGTTTGGAGAGACCTTCATATTCTCCAGTGTCTTCAGGAAGGCCGAGTGGGGTTCCTGGGTATGGGAGGGTGGTCTGTAGCAGGCTATAAACTGGAAGGCAGTTTTGCCCACTGTTATTTGCACATGGATGGTCTCAGATGCATCATGCAGTGCCACCAGCCTGGAGGTATGGGTATCTTTGATGAATATGGATACTCCCCCTCCTCTTGTGGTTCGGTCCGAGTTTTGGGGCCGAAAAGCATGGTATGAGGTATAGCTTGGTAGTGCTGGGGTGCTCTCGGGAGCCTTGAACCAGGTTTCTGTTACTGCACAGATATCGATATTCTCCATACTGATGAGAGCCTCGAGTGCATGCATCTTGAGGTTTAGACTTCTGGCGTTGAGCAGCATTACCCTTAGTTTCTTTTTCCTTGTGTTGTCTAAGGAGGTGGGTTTGTCTTTTGAGCCTTGCCTAAAAAAGGCACTATGGGGGTGGCAAGAGCCTTGGCCAGTATTCGAAAACCCAGGGTTGACAGGTGCAAGCTGTCCCTAGCGAAGCAACGTGGCTTATCAAGCATGTCATCCCAGGCTGACAGACACTGGATCCCCTTTGAGTGACACCAATACTTTAGCCAATTGTTGAAACTGATCATTTTGTCTTTATACTGTGGTATCATTCTTGGTGAGGGTAAGATGCTACTCAAGGTCAGGGTCATACCGGCCTGGGCCACATGATCAGAGAGCTTCTCTATGTCTCTTTTCATGTAATCCAGGGAGGTACGTCTCAGGTCATTCACACCAGCATGGACAATGACGGAGTCATATTTGTACTTGCTTTGGAGTGACCTGAGTGCTTGTGTTATGTGGCGGATCCTGGCACCCGACAGGCAGCTTACAGTGACCATCTCCTTGTTCAGCCTGGTGAGAGGGACGTCAGTGTGTCTGACAATAGAGTCACATATTCCAAGTGTATTAGGTGTGTTGTTTAGCCTTAAGGGCTGTGACTGTGTGGCACACTGACTTTGTGAACTATATGTTACGTGGGTAT
Organism: Protopterus annectens; assembly: GCF_019279795.1. Taxonomy (NCBI): domain Eukaryota; kingdom Metazoa; phylum Chordata; order Ceratodontiformes; family Protopteridae; genus Protopterus; species Protopterus annectens. The sequence continues at coordinate 656,636,616 of NC_056726.1, forward strand.
TGTTGTGGGGTAGCAGTTGCTTGTATGTCTGCTTTGGAGGTCTCTGTTGCTTGGGCAGATTTTTATTTAGAGCCTCCGAGTATGTTTTTGTGTGTTTATGTGTTTGGTTTGCTGTTGCGATAGGTCTATGTGAGACTGGATTTGTGGTGTGTGTGATTACTTTCTCCTCCAGACTGACCATGCCAGTACTATGTTGAGAGAGCTCAGCCTCCAGTTTGGCTATATAGTTGCATCTCTCACATATATTTGAGCTTGTTGGGAAGAGGAGAGGGTGGTCTGTGTACATAAGGCAGTTGTAACATTGCCTCAAGATTCCCATATTCACTAGCTGGACTGGAGAGTAAACCTGAAACTGACTTTTGGACATGCCAGAATAGTATAAGGAATTACTTTTTGACTTGATCAGAAAGAACCAATAGGGAGCCAAGTACTTAAAGGGAGTATAAGAGGGTGTAGTGCTTTAGTTCATTAATGTTTACTTATAAGACAATTATCCTAGCTACTGCTGGGTTTTAGAAGGAAAATAGAGTGCTTATTTTGAGATTTGGAACAGTTCTAAGGGAAAAAGTGAAGAGCAGACTTTGTGGAGCTGGGAATAGTTTAAACGTGATTAAGCGGCGCTGCCCGATGCTGCGCTATGCGCAAAAACGTGCAAAAGAGGGTTTTCAGAGAGGGGGATCAAGGAGTTTGGAACTGACCCAAAATGGCCAATAAAACTACAGTTTCTAGGCAGTAACCACTCCCACAGGGGCAGGCAGGCTATTCAGTGTTTACCTCTGCCACTGATGAACACAGAGACTTCCCTTTAGCCCAAGCAAGCAATGGCCTCCAAGAAACTTACAAACAGTTCAGTACAGCAAATCTGTAACTGAACTTTTTTAAATATCAGAAAGTGGGAAAAAAGCAAGATTTTTTTTTTTTTTTTTTTTTAAGATAGCAGAGATACACAAGTAGCAACAAGTTAGAACAGTGCAATAAATAACCCCACACTTGAGTGCCAGGCCAGAGACAGTTAAAATGCAAGTTTTAAGAAAAAAATGATTTTAAAATAAGTGCAACACAGGAAATGCAGTAAACAGGCTCTAGATGGGTTCTAAATACAGTTCCTAATACAGATATCAAGTTTAGCAGGCTGGAAAATGCTAAAAAGTAGGAGGCAAAGCAGAAATCTTAACAAATAATCTGAAGAAAAATACTTAAAATCTCAAAAGTGGCTCCTTTCTTCTCTCAGCGTTTTCTCCTCTTGGTGGGTGCTTCATCAACAGCCAACAAGTCTGAAAAGAGGGTCGATGGTTTTTAGGTTACTAATATTTTTGTTTATTAATTTAATCACTATCTTTTCCATAGCTTTAGCGATGAGGCTGGTCAGGCTTATGGCTCTATAATTACCTGGGTTCATTGATGCCAGACTTTTGTGCAAGACCCACACTTTACTACTGGTCACCCAACCAGGGTCTCTTAACTGTGTCTCTGAATTCTACCTATATTACTCTACTGCTATGTGATCAAGTGAAAACTAGAACGTACAATATGTAACTCAATTATATATACACCTCTTGATCCTTGACCTAGGAACTTCGAAATTGACTTTAAATACATTGTATAACCTTGAATTACTCTTATAATGAAATGGTTTCATTATGTAATTATGTAAATACTTTTCTGCTTTCATTATGTAATTATGAAAAATTTCTCTGGATTGTATTTCTCCATTGTATTTTGCAAAGTATTATGTTGTCTGTCTTATGTCTACTGTATGGAGCATTTCTCCCCGGGCTTCCACTGAAAATGGACATATATCCAGTTGGACCTACCCGGTTCACAAATGTAAAATAAAAATAAATAAAAGACAATGGCTGTTACTGTCCTTCTTTCATCCAGCATGTAGCCTGTTTGGTGGCTGATGTATAATAACCTCTATAGGGAGTCTGACAAGTCATGTTTCAGGCTGTCAAGGCCACATAGAAGTAGTGTCCTTGGCCTACGATAGCATATTGAAGCCTTGCTCTTTGGAGATTTGGGAGGTAGGATGTAGATGCAGGTATGTGATTCTGGAATATATGAGTGGAGGTGGGGCTGAAGTTTGAACTAAATTTGTGCTAGTAGATTGTGTCTAAGTATAGGTTCATAGGTTCATAGGTTGGTACTAGGCTATCGGCCCTAGGGCCTATACAAGCCTAGCCATAACAATTCCCTGGCTATTTCTTCCCACACTATTTACTTACCTGGACCCTGTCTAGCAGGGTGACTGATGTGATCCCTGGGGTGAATTTCCTTTCTCCCATCCAATCATCAAGGTTCCTTTTGAAGAGGGCCAAAGAGGTGCTCTGCTTGACATGTATGGGCAGACTATTCCAGAGTCTGGGGAGTCTCTGGGTCAGGAACCTATCCCTCCAGCATGTTTTGTTTATTGTGATGACAAGATTTAGATCCCTAGAGCATGTGGCTCTGAGGGATTGGGATTTCTTTAAGTGTAGAATGTCCAACAGCTCTGGGTTTGACATGGTCTTGTATGTAAAGCAGAGATCACCTCGGAGTAGATGATATGTGACTGAGTATAGATGGAGTTTTTTAAGGCGGTCAGCATAGGGCATCTGCTTTAGGCCTGTGATTCTTTTAGTGAGGTATTTCTGCGGCCTTTCCAGTTATTGCAGATGTCTTGAGAGGTGCATACCAAATGAGGCACTGTATACTATAATGGGTCTAATGAGGGATGAGTACAGTGGGACAATGACCTCCTTTTTTCTGGATGAAAAGCCTTTAGTGATGAGGTGTGCCACATAGAAGGATTTCCCGACTGTTGTGGTGATGTGGTTATTGAAGGTGAGACCACTGTCCACCTGTGTCCCTAAGTCTCTTATCACACTTTCGGTGTTTAGTGTACTGCCACCTATGTGATAATTCATGGGTACATGTTTTTTTCCAAAGGGGATAACTATGCATTTCTTGGCATTGAGTTTGAGCCCATGGCTCTGGCATCAAGCATCTGTTTCTGTAAGGCCCTTTTGTAGAGTATCCACATCATTTGGGGATTCAATAATGGCTCCCAGTTTGCAGTCATCTGCCAACTTTGTTAGCCAGAGTCCTTAGTGTTGGCCTGTACTTCAGAGAAGTAGATGACAAACAAGAGAGGTCCCAGGACTGAACCCTGAGGTACTCCACTTGTCACTTGTCTGGAGCTGGATTTGGAGTCAGCTACTTTTACAGTGTGGGTTCTGTCAGCAAGCCAGTTGGCAACCCATGGGTTCATAGGTGTTTATGAGGCTAATGACCACAAGGGCCTTTTTAAGCCTATCCATGCATCCTGAATCTCTGACAAGTTCTGATACCCTTGATAAGTGTAAGCATGGGCCTGAGAGATGAACCATTTACAGTTTACCTGTTTGCATTAGAGACCTAGGTGCCAAACCAGAGATGAATTTCCATTTTCCCATCCAATTGTCCAAATTGCACTTGAATTGGGTTATGGAGGAACTATGCTTCTCATGGATGGGGAGCCTGTTCCATTTATGGGGCAGTCTCTGGGATACATACCTATCTGTGAGATCCTTACAATTATCTCTGTGCAGTGCTGGACAAACTTGATAAAAACAAAAACACTACACCAACACTCAAACAAAGCACAAAAATAACCCACAAAAATTCTGGTTTGCCATCGATAAAATTCTACATCCATGCAAAATTGGTACCCCTCACCCATTAACCAGTAATTCTACAGATAATATTGCCACATAATTTAATAAATACTTCATAGAATCTATCCTAGCCCTCACTAATAACAACTGCTCCTCACCTCCTCCAAACCTCTTACACACAGCCCAGAATAACAAAAACTTCTCCCTATATCAATCCCAACAAAAATTATAAAAAAATCCCTCAATAAACTCAAAGCAACTACCCTTGCAGCAGATATTTTACCTACTAAATTTCTCAAAATCACAGCCAATCCCATTTCATTCCCATTCTCTATACTAATCAGTCGCTCCATCTCAGAACTCCATATCTCCACCCTCTGGAGGACATCTCACATAATGCCATTACATAAAGAAGGAAACTCTATAGAACTATTAAACTACCACCCTACCGCCCTATTGCCATTTTATCTCCTTTAGCAAAAACCCTTGAAAAATGCATATATTCACAAATTCTAAATTATCTCTCAGACAACAAACTTCTAGCAAATACTCAACATAGTTTTCACCCTTATCACAGCACTGCCACAGCCCTTATCAGCTTCAGCAGTACCATCAGTCATCACCTTAATGAAATTAAGCCTGCTTTTTCTATCTTTCTGGATCTCTCACTGGCTTTCGATACAGTTGTAACAAAAGGAGATACTGCCAACCCAGCTATCTGGAATTTTGCAAATAATTCTATGTCATTTTTGAATATTAACATGATTTATATAGAAGTGTAACAAAAGGGAGATACTGCCAGCATAACTGTCTGGAATTTGTAAATGGTTATGTGCCATTTATGAATGTCAACTTGCTTCATGTAAGATGCTTGTGTTACAGATGTATTAGAACTATATGTCATATTGTACAGACGTGTGCTGAAGAGAGATTTTATAAAGTACTGAGCAGGACTGCCAATCATTAGCAGACCGGAGTTCTGCTGTGGCGACCCCTAACCAGGAAAAGCCGAAAGACACAACGACTGAGCAGAACTGTATATACACTATAGTAACTGTTTAGATGTATATATTTTTAGCAATGGAAACTGCAATGCAAGAAGTTAACTTCAGAAGAATAGTTAAGATTGAGTTATTTTATGGCTGGGCCATAAAAAGAGATGTTATCTTTCAGTTTCAGTGCAACAGGAGATATAATGTCTAAAACTAGAAATTTTTTGTATTGTCTTTAAATGTGGAGGAATGTAAATTATTTTACGACTTCCACCATTTGCCTTAGATCTAAGAAGAGCCCTTGTTTATGCATTTTCACAGGCAGATGCTAAATGTTGCTGTTTTTGAGCCTGGGAACTAAAGTCGGATGACAAGAAATTATGTCATTCTTCAAGTATCCCAGCAGTAATATTTGAATATTAATTTAAGAACTCTCTGAGAGGGAGACTGAGCATTTTGTATTTTGTCTTTAACCTGACAAGAACATCCACTCACCACATCTGCTTGCTTGCTCTGTAAGTACGTTAACTGGGGTACAGTAATTTCTCTTAGATACAGTCAGGAATATAGTGAAGTATATCTTAGATTATTATTTTTTATTTATTTGAGACTGTCCTGCAATGTTCTTTTAAATATTTCCTGTGATTTTGAACTCTGATGTAACTGTGATTAATACTGGGTACTTTCTTTCTCTTTGATTATTTGTTATTAAATATTCTTAAACCTTTCATTGTGGATGATATTTGTGAAACATATTTAAGTTCTAAAAGTACTTGAATATTTATTTGATGACATTGTGGGCCACCCCTAATAGCCTTGCTCTTGGTCAAGCCACCATTTGGATTAACAGTAACATTAAAAAGTTGGCTGGTGGCAGTAATAACTACCTTATAGTCGGGGCAAAAGGGGGCATACCTAGTAAATCTGTGCCAGCCTTTCCCAGGTGTGTGTGTGTGTGTGTGTGTGTGTGTGTGTGTGTGTGTGTGTGTGTGTGTGTGTGTGTAAATCAAATCTCAAAGAGTGTGTGTGTCAGCTACTTGGGAAGGGACACAAACCACTGATTGGACAGAGAGGGTGCTGGAGGTCTTGGCTTGGCCACTCAGCTGAGATCTCAACTTTATAGTTGTGCCAGTGGGGATTCTTATTGGGAAATTAAGAAAGAGGGAGAAACCAGCCCCAGACTGACTGTAGTATCTGTGTGCTCTTAAGGGAAATTACACTTTACTGTGTGTGTACTTGTCATCCAACCAATGTATGTCCCTGACTGGTGCTAGTGTTGAGGATTGAGGCTCCTTGATTAATGGGCCAGTGGTGGGGCATCACAACATTTTCCCCCAATAAACTCTTATCTGCACATTCCGAACTTAATCTGAGCTACTCCACTATTGCATGGTTCGAAGACTATTTATCAGGTCACACTCAGACAGAAAAATGGCAAAACAAGTTATCTCCACCTCTGCCTGTTACTTTAGGAGTTCCTCATGGCTCTGTACTTGGACTGCTTCTCTTTACCATATTTACTAACAAGCATCATACTTCTATATTACATGGCACCTTAGTCCAATATGCAGATGATTCAACCCTAATCTGTTCTGCCCCATCACTCCAGCAGCTTCAAATAATAACACAAAAATCCTTTACTGCAATAGAAACCTGCCTATCCAATTCTCAGTTCATACTTAGCCCAAAAAAAACTAAACTGATGCTGTTTCACCCTACCAAAGCTACTGCTCCCATTACCATATTCACAATTAGTTCTCATAATACCTGCATTACATCAGTCACCAAATACAAACTTCTAGGTGTTATCATTGAAATATGACATACACATTGCACAAACTGTAATGAAAGTATATAAAAGAGTTGGAACTCTATACAGATGTAAAAAATACCTTACCAGTAATACTAGAACTATTATTGCTTGAACCTACCTAGTCTCCACACTTCTCTACGCATCCTCCATTTTCACTAACCTTAACAAAACAGACTTTAAATTAAACAGCTGTTACAACAAAATAGCAAAACTTGCATCTGATCTTCCCTATTGATCTCATGACTGTCAGGCCCATAAACAACTATCTTGGTTAGAATTACCAGATTTGCTCATCCTTAACCAACTTACAAAGGCCCATCAAATATTTCATCAACCTGAAAAAGCACCAGCCCTACAAGGCCTGTTAAACCACTAACCAAACAAACACATACAAAGATCCAGTAACAAATCACTAATTAACATATCCAGAAGTAAAAACAGGACTGGAGACTCTCTATATTCCAACTACATTGCTAAACCTGGAACAATTTGCCCCTTAACATCTGTACATGTTCTGACCCAGGATAAACAACCCAAATCAATTACCAAGCAACCTAACTAAACCTAACTCAACTTACCTAGCTATTTCAAGTGGGTACTGTCACCTCTATCTTCCCTCAGCCCATTCATTTTATTCTTACTTTATACCACTTTTTTACCTTCCACCCACTATTAATATTCTTATTGTATATATTTTACATTTTTCTTATCTCCACTGTCTAACATCTCACTATCACTACCATCACAAATTTGGTCTGCTATTATTTTTCATGTGTTACCATCTCTTAATGATGACCTACTTCTTGTAATAGTTCTTGTTTAAATTTTTTGTTTTATATTTCTTGTAATGTTATAATTTTGTGGAGTTTTTCTTCCCGGGCCTCTGCTGAAAATGGGCCATTGGCCCAGTTGGACTTTCCAAGTAAACAAATGTAAAATAAATAAATAAAAATAGTTTATTTGCTTTTTAGCATATTTAATAAAGAGTGTGTAGTTATTCTTCAATAGGGTGGCTATTTTTTACCTCATATCTGTCTTTGTCTGATTTTATCAGGATCCGGAGCTCTTTGTTAAGTTTAACAAGAGCATTATTGGTATACTGAGAGTTCATTTTATTTTTATATACAATCTGTGTTTTTTTTTTCATTTTATTATAGAGCCTGCTTTTTAATCAGTTGTAGTAGATTATCATATCTGCTGTATATAGTATGTGTAAATACACAGCACTGTATTCTTGCAATATCACCCAAATAGCTGCCAACCACTCCCATCCCCATGCTCCAGCTATAAATGTGCCCCAGCTATAACTGTGCCCAATCTATAACTGTGCCTAAAGTATTACTGTGCCCCAGCTATAACTGTGCCTGAACTATAACTGTGCCCAAGCTATGCCTCAGCTATAACTTTGCCAAGCTATTACTGTGCCCCAGCTATAACTGTACCTAAGTTACAGTGTAACTGTGCCCCAGCTATAACTGTGCCCAAGTTATTACTTTGCCCAAGCTATAACTGTGCCCCTGCTATAATTGAGCCCAAGCTATTCCTGTGCCCAAACAATTACTGTGCCCCAGCTATAACTGTGTCCTAGCTATTAATGTGCCCCAGCTATAACTGCGCCCTAGCTGTTACTGAGCCCCAGCTATAACTGTGCCCTAGCTATTAAAGTGCCCCAGCTATAACTGTACCTAAGCTATTACTGTGCCCCAGCTATGCCCCAGTTATAATTGTGCCCAAGCTATAACTGTGCCCAGGTATAACTGAGCACATGCTATTATTGTTCCCAAACTATTACTGTGCCCCACCTATAACTGTCCCCAATATATTATGGTGTCCAAGCTATTACTGTGCCCCAGCTATAAGTGTGCCCCACCTATTACTGTGCCACAGCTATTACTGCACCCAAGTTATTACTGTGCCCAAGCTATAACTGTGCCCAAGCTATTATTGTGACCCAGCTATTACTGTGCCCCAACTATAACCATGCTCAAGCTATTTCCCAGCTATTACTGTGCCCCAGCTATAACTGTGCCCTGGTTATTACTGTGCTCCAGCTATAACTGTGCCCAAGCTATGCCCCGGCTATAACTGTGTGCAAGCTATTACTGTGCCCCAACTATAAATGTGCCCCTGCTATAACTGTACCTAAGGTACAGTATAACTGTACCCAAGCTATTACTGTGCCCCAGCTATAAGTGTGCTCCAGCTATTACTTGATCTCTAACAATCTGGGATATAGAGCTTTATACATCTATGCTACAGAGTTGAGATATATTAAGCTAATGTCTGATTGTGTTATACATTATGATTAAGCACATATACATAGTATTACTTAATACACACTGCAGTTTTTGTAGCCATATATTGGATAATGCTTATTTTAAATTCTTACAGATTACAAAACTATGGAGTACAAAGTTATACTCCATTTTAATGTATGCATATTTTGCAACTATGAAATAAGAGGTTGAGTGTTAGGTTAGGCAAAATGGTCTAGGTATCTTTATTCATCATGTCCAAAGCTATGAGACAATTTCTCAAGTCAGTATAAATATTACCTTGGGCCGCACCTCAAAAGAGTCCACTAGCCTTGTCAGACTTATGTGGACAAAAAATGATAAATACATAAAAATGAATAAATAAATATTTTTACAGGAAACTAGTATTTTTAGATGCAACATTTCTAGAGGTTTACAACTGATCTAATGTTAACGTGATTTATAGTTACAGAGTATATTTAAATATTAACAAATATTTACAGAAGATACATTTCTGGAGGTTTAAAATTTAAATTGCTATTATATATTCTCAAAGAGAATTTATCAGACTATTCATACTATTATCAGTTATCAGCTAAATCATGTATTCTAGATTATACTCAGACTATGCTTAAAATGTCATTATGAAATAGGAATTTAAGTACTATATTTTAGCTTAGTTTGCACTGTTGTTTTGAAGCAGAGTAAAGGTTATGCAGTTACACTAATTTCACTTTAAGGGTGGCAGAGAGGCAGTTCTGCTAGCCATGGAAATGGGGAATTCAGTGGATTAATCACTCAGGTAAGAAAATGAAACCAGGAAAGTTGAACATTACAGCTCCATTTGAAGTTAATTAGCAATAGCTTTCCTTAGATATGTGTTTCCTTCTGACCTAACTGACACATAGTCTAAGCTAAGAAACATTTCACTTCAGAGCATTATGAATCAGCATGGTTGACTGCATCTGGTGTTTTTAACTCACTATGCTCTACCGTTTAGTCCATGCACACTGACTGCATTCTTCCAGAGGGATTACCTTAGCAAAAGGGAACCTCAACCTGAACACTGCAGCTGTCTAATTAAAGGGTAGTCATGTTTTCCAGCATATACTTTTAAAAGGAAACTCCAGTCTGTCTCTGCAGAGATACTGCCTTGTATGTTTATTCTTGATTACTATGTGCTCTAGAGATTATTCTTTTACACTGTGAAAAGTGAAACATTTCTACCAGCTGAACTGCTCAAATGCCAACACTTCATAGATAATTAAAACAATTTCTAATGCTTATCACATATTGAGTGAATTAGTTACCTCTCTGCCATCCTTTTTTGGGAACCCACTTTTCTATTATTGAGACTGGCCCAAAAATACTTCTTAGCCAAATAAAACCACTTCCGATGCCTGAAATGTGACAGATTTAATTATTTTCTTTTAGAACTGAATAATGTCAGTTTAATGCATTGATTCCCAAGGAAAAAACACTGATATAGTAGTATGTTCCAGGCAAGTAATGCCTCCTACCAAAACATCAGCACCTTTTTTGTGGGACTAATTTCCATACATTGTACATTCCATCTGGGAATGTTCCTTCATGAGCAGTGCTAACTTCTTTGGCTAGATCACTGCTGCATTTGTAAAGCATTTCTTATAAGAAGTTTTTTTCCCCAGAGATTTTGACGTAAGACCACTACCCCTTTCAAAATTGTTCTTGAATCTGAAGAAGTACGATATCGGTGCAAGTGGTGTGCTGACAACAAATGTGTAGTCTACAGGCTTGTTGAACACATTCTGTCATCACCTCACAAGTTCTGATCTTGTCTTTATTTGAGGCATACCACAAAAACTAAAATAGTGTATATGAATACCGATGACCACAGACTAAGACAATGATGGAGAATATTACAGTCACACTTTCTATCTCTTCAAATTTTAGAATGGAATTCTGGTGTGAATTTCATGGACAGATATGTAGTTTTGAACATTTTTGTATAGTTGGGCAGTTTATAGATCTGAGCTACATATGAACTTCATCCTATATTCCTTTGTTTGACTCCCTTGGTAACATCACTGCTACTTATGATTCTGAGTAGGTAAGTTAACCAAAACACAGTCCACAGTCAGTCATGGAAAGGACCACTAGTGCCAAGAACACTCGTCCAACTAACGCGTTTATAAATATATCTCTAGGGCTATATTTTACTGATCTGAACCCTAGCCCAAAAATTGAAAATAGTGGTGCTAATGTAAAATTATGTTCACCTCAATTATATTTTAGAGAGTAGTGCTTGTACTCTGAGAACAAAGTAAGCACTACTTCTAGGCTATCTCCATTGGAACCCTGGGTGATATTTCAATGTTTTTTTTTTCTTTCACCCAAAGAAGATGCATTATAGAAGATGTATTGAATAATCCACAAGGCATAAATTGTTCCAATATGATTTACAGGTACCCCAACATGACAGAGGTACAGGAAGCAGAATTGAAAACCAGCATGAGAGCAGGTGGTACATGCTCAGAGGATGACAGCGAAAAAGCACATATTGAAAGAAGTCTTCAGCAAATATTTACTAATCAGAAATGGAAGGTTACTAATAAAAATATCATGGGGCAGAAGTATACTCTGCATAATTGGCTTGACACCATCTTGCTTGATGAAGAAATCCCCTGAGATGGAGGTAAATAAAACAACAGGTACTGAAAAAATAACAAAAGAATGTTTAAAGAGCTAAGTGGATACCAAGTAATATTACTTAAAATCCTTTTTAAACATGATCTATCAGTGCCTCTGGAATTACTATTTAACTGCAGCCTCCAAACAAGATTTGTGCCTCATGAATGGAGGAAGGCAACAGTGATTCCTCTGCACAAATGTGTGTCATGTACAGATCCTGGAAACTAGAGACTCATAAGTCTCACTAGTCTTATATGTAAACCATGGAAAGAATTATCATGGAGGTGATCAAAAGAGACATAGTAAACCTCCATCCACTGGACCCAACCCAGTTTGGTTTTGTCAAGGGAAGATCATGCCTACTCATCCTGGTGGACTTCTTTGAGAAGGTCACCAAAGCAATGGATGAGGGTAAATTTGTTCACACTGCCTACATTGATCTGGCCAAGAGATGTGACACAATGCCATACTCAGACATTGTTGACAAACTCAAGAGGTTAGGTACAAACCCATATGTCACTAGTGGATAGCCAAATGGCTCACAGACAGGACCCAGGAAGTTAGAATTGGGGAGTCCACCTCTATAAAGAAGTCGGTCACAAGTGGAGTCCCTCAGGGATCAGTCCTTGGACCACTCCTTTTAGGCATTTACTTCTCAGAAGTCAAGGCCAATCTCAGTGGTCTCTGGATGACTAAATATGCAGATGATTGCAAATTAGGAGCTGTCATTGAATCTCACATTGACACAAATGTTCTCCAGGAGGGCCTGACACAGACAAATAACGGGTGTCAGAGCCATGGACTAAAACTAAATGCCAAGAAATGCATAATATTATCCTTTGGGAAGTCATCCATCCCTGGTAATTATCATATTAACAACACACCCCTTAGAGTTCACCCAGTAGTCAGGGACTTAGGGACACACATACATAGCAATCTACCCTTTTACCATCATGTGTCTACAATGGTGAGGAAATCATTCTATGTTGCACAACTTATAAATAAAGGTATGGCATCTAAGTCCAAGAAAGTCATTGGTCCACTGTATTCGGCATTCATCAGACCTATCATTGAGAACAATGCCCCCTTTGGTATGTACCTAACCAGGCATATCCAACAATTGGAATTTCCAGAGATTAATCACTAAAATAATACAAGACGTAAATAAAATGTCCTATGCAGACCACATCAAGGCCCTATCCCTGTATTCTGTCTCCTACAGGCTTTTGAGGGAAGATCTATGCCTTGCATACAGGGCACTGTCAGACCCCACTCTGATGGATCACCTGCATATCCACAAAACAAACAGCACAAGAATTACCCATTCTAAAGATGTAAACCTTGCCTGTGATATAAATAGGACCTGCTGGACAGACAGGTATGTATCCCTGAGACTACACCATCTATGGAACAGGCTGTCCATCCATGTGAAGCAGAGTTCCTCCCTAACCCAATTCAAGTGCAACTTAGACAATTGGATGGGTAACTGGAAATTCATCCCTGGTTTGGCAGCTATGTCTCTAATGGACACAGGTAACCTGTAAATGGTTAATCTCCCAGGCCCATGCTTACACTTATCAAGGGTTTGAGAACTTGTCAAAGATTTGGAATGCATGGCTAGGCATAAACAGGCCCTTGTGGTTGTTAGCATAGTAAACACCTATGAACATATGAACTCTGCCATACTCTTGACCAGCCAAGTGACTCAACTACATGCAATAAACTGGCAATACATTCCCCTGTGGGATAAGAGCAAGGCTAATTCATTCACTATACCGTGTCAGAGTCATATGGCCAATTAATTTCCTAACTAGGGCAAGAGCTCAGTCATCATGTTGTTCCCAGGTACCAGATGCCACCAGGGAGGGGTTAAGTTTTCTCCTGGCTTAGCTGGTAGATTGCCCTGCTGCCTCTCAACCTTAGTGGTGAGGTTGGGTGACAGGAAGTAGGCCAGCCTTTTGAAAAAGCCAGTACAAAACCTAACCCTTCCCTGGTGGCATCGGGAAACCATAATTCACCACTACCCATGATGAACTGTCTTCGTCTGTGTGCCTTCACACACACACACTTAGGAGGTCCTCCTGACTTGCCTTCTGGGAATGCTTTTTGACTCAGTGGCTGCTACTCACAGAATACAAGAATCCAACAGGGTCTTTCCAGTGTCTGAGGCACAAAGAAGGCATATATTATCTGGGTAATAGTAAGGGCTGTATCTCTCTTTTCCACAGGATTATGTCTACTACTATATTTTTTTACAAATTATATTATCATAGAAAGGTATATGGAGATCAGATGGGGGTAAATATGATCTCACTTTATATAGCTGGAGGCAAAGCAGGGGCACAAACATCAACCCAATAGTTTCAGCTTAGTGAAAGAAAAAAACATTGACCAGATATTGAAAGCATGATTTATCAAGCACAAGAAGGAAAGTAAGGTAAATAGTCAGAAACTATGGATTTATAATATAAGATCACACAATTAAAAGATTTCCTTATCAAGATGCTTAAGGTAGCAATAGTAGTTCAGGAAGGCTGTTTGGATGTGTTCTACTTTTTAATTAGCTATCTGACACACTCTTACCTAAAAGTGTACAGAGCTAGTTATCTATCATAGATGTGAGATCTCTGAAAGCAGTCCATGTCATATTTTGTCTGGTGCTCCAGTCTCCTTCCACAACCTGACATGTGGGTAGGTAGACTGGTAATGTTCAAATTTCTTACAAATGTGTAGGCAGCAGGTGTATGAGTGTGCATATGTCCTGCAATAGTTTAGCACCTCAGCCATGACTAATTACTGCCCTATGCTTGCTGCTTACTGGAGTAAGCTTTAGGTCCCTCTGACTTTTAACTGGACAATGCAGGTGATAAGAAATGGATGGATGGATATAGAAACAAAGTGAAAAAATGGCAGCCATACAAGGATGCAGAGACATAGACACACACAAGACAAATATGACCTAGATGGAAAAATACAGTTAAATGTATGGCCGCACCAGAAATATTTATGAAGATGTTAGTGGTTCACCACTGGCTGATACACTTGACCCACAAAGACATAGAGAATCTTTGCAGAATAAAGGTATGTTAGCAAAAATAATTACTCATGTTAGATCGCTGTTATCACATAGATGACAGGGACTAAATGTGCATGCACATTCCTGCAAAAACACAGTTACTTATTATTATTATTGACATTTGTTTACTCAGGAAGTCCAACTGGGTAGTAAATAACCATTTTCAGTGGAGTCCCATGGAGAAAACCTCCAGAGAGTTAAATAACATTAAATAAAACAGTAGTATAGATGCAATTAATAAGCATATGTACATACAATTTGATGATGGAATTCTTAGGATACAATAGAGCATTAAGAGACTCCAGTGACGGATGCAATAATAAAAAAAAACAAAAACAAAAAAAAAAATGCACAGAGATGCAGTCGACTGCTAGTTTTGAACCTTACTGTAGTCTGTCAGAGGTAAACCTGGGTATCTCTTCTACCTTTGTGCCATCATGTGTGCAGAAGATGAAATGGAAGCAGATGTCCTGAAGGTGACCATGAAAAGCTTAGCATGTACATGTACATATAACACTATAAACTATTGATAGACATGCAGAAATGGGTGCACATACACATCCTTCTGCTATGTAAATGACATCATGAAAGGTTGTTGTTATGATACAGAGTGGCTGTGAAACCACTCACACCCATCAGGTCTGTAATCAGCAGTGAAGTTCACTGATGTGTTCTGACAGGTGGCATACTTTCAGCAGGAAAAGCCTCATGTAACGAATACAATGACTTTCTGTCAAAACTTACAAGTGTGTAATACTGAAAGTAGTACATGTTCTAAACTGCAGTGGCACACAGAACTCCCTCTCTGTATAATTCCCTACCCAGACACACAGCCATTGTATGTTATGCAAATCATCCCATGACTCCAACTATACCAACAACACAATATAGCTAAACTCAGTGTTGCCTATGAGAAGTACAAGTGTAAATCGGAATCATAATACTAATGTGTTTTGAAATATATGTAGTAGCTTAGAAGTTATGCGGCCTGTGCTTTATAATTATATAAATAAGCTTGTGTTTTATAATTATATAATAATTATATAAGGGAGGTCATCAACTGACCATGGGAACTACAGACCTATAGCTCTAACCAGCCTCATCTGCAAGGCCATGGAAAGAATTATCATGGACCTTATCAACAAGGATACAGGCAACCTCCAAATGCTGGACCCAACCTGGTTTGGCTTTGTTAAGGGTAGATCATGCTTATTAAACCTGGTTGACTTCTTTGAGAATATCACCAAAGCCATGGATGAAGGTAAGGCAGTGCACACAGCCTATCTCAACTTTGCCAAGGCTTTTGACACAATTCCCCACTCTAGCATAATTGAGAAACTCTCCTAGATAGGAATTAACCTTTACATTACTAGATGAGTAGCAAACTGGCTCATCAACAGAACAGAGTGTCGAAATTGGTGACTTCACCTCCACCAGTAGGCCCGTCACCAGTGGAGTGCCACAGAGGTTTGTGCTGGGCCCCTTAATGTTTGGCATCTATTTAACAGAAGCCAAGCCAGGGTAGGTGGCCTTTGGCTCATCAAGTTCACTGGTGACTGCAAACTGAAAGCAATCATTGAGACTCCAGTGATGACAACATATTACAAGAAGAGCTAACACAAAGAAATGATTGATGCCAAAGCCATGGTCTAAAACTAAATAAAAAAAAAATGCATTATTATTCCCTTTGACAAAATGGAATTCCCTACAAATTACAATATTGACAGCACCCCATGAGTTCCAAGACAGTGATGTGAGACTTGGGAACACAGGTTGATAGCAACCTGAACTTTGACCACCAAGTGTCCACAATGGTAAGGAAAGCCTTCTACATAGCACACCTCATAAGCAAGGGCATAATATCCAGGTCAAGGGATGTTATAACTCCCCTGTACTCCACTCTCATCAGACCACTAATAAAGTATAATGCACCCTTTTGCATGTACATCACCAGAAACCTGCACAAGCTAGAGAGAGCTCAGAGGTTTCTCACTGAAAAAATATAGGGGCTCCAAACCATGATGTACATGAACAGGTTTAAAGCCCTTTCACTTTACTCTGCATTTTATAGACTGCTTAGAGGTGGCACTGCCCTAATGGAAATTCTGTACTTCTGCAAGTCAAATGGCTCAAAAGTCACTTTGCTCTAGAGATTTCAACCTAGCTTGTGACATTAACAGATAGTGCTGGAGAGACATATATGTCTTCCAGAGACTGCCACTTCTCTGTAATAGACTCACTATTCATGTAAAAAAAAGCTCCTCACTGACCCTATTCAAATGCAACCTGGATAGGAGATCGCAAATTCACCCCTGGGGTGGCTCCCTTGTTCATCATGGACAAGGGATAGCTGGTGTTGATTACAGACCCACTCTGTTGATAAATCCATTCTTAACTACCCAAAAGAGAACAAATGGGGATACTTGGGATTAACATGGTTAGGCTTGTAAAGGCTATATGGCCACTAACCTAGTAACCTCCTATGAACCTATATAATATCTTACTCTTATTCTACTACAATAAGGTTAATTCTGTATAACACTGGGCAGGTTGCTTGAGATCAAATGACTTACTAAATAGAGTTTAACATCTAAAACATTAGCTTATGTGATAATAACCACATCAGTAAAAGTTACATTTAAAAAATCTTGCTTACTATGTATTTGTGTCCTTTTGACATGACCGAGTCCTCCCATGTCTTCATTTAGCTTGCCTATCTTCCTCATATATTGCCAGAAAAATAGCTACATTGTTTTGCAAACCTAGGGATACCTGTCAATGAGACAGCTCATCAAATGCATCATTTTTTAAATATATCATAATAAGGCTGGAACACATGATGTTTAAATGTCTGTGTTCTCTGTGCAAAGGTATTAGTTTCCCTAACACAGTAGGCTGGTGCCCTTTTCTGAACATCACAAGATCACTTTGCAGCCTCCACAGCTATCCACTATCAGTTATTAACAGGATGTGGCAACTGCTTCACAAGTAACAGCACATTAGTTGAGTCTGTTCAGAATTTATGTAATTCGTATTGCTAGCTGAGTGAATCATAGTTGTCTGGCTGGGCTCAGATGTTAGTACTGCTGAGAAAGCTACTGTTCATTTATGCACTTACTGAATATCCATTGAAATGTTCTGCTCCAGAGCAGTTCATTTACAGAAATAACTAATGAGGTAAAAAGATAACTAATGAGGCAATTTGGAAAAGTTCCTTACAGACAAACCTCATGTGTAGAAGGCAACTCATTGAAAATACACTATAAAATCAGCTATCTGCACAGTCATACACAGGTTAGCTAAACATATTGGCATGAGATTCATACCTAGCATCCTTATGAGCCTGACTTGAGATAGTTGTTAAACAATACATTATTGATATAAAGTAACATCCAGATTATGGTATCTGCAGTATGATGCTGTGTACACATTATATGTCCTCTTCTGAGGTTACAGTGGTGTTATTATTTGCCATGTTGTATTATTCACTATAATGTCAGTTATGGTAGCCCTGACTATGTGGCATAGAGGGACAATAATTAAGACCCAGGTGACCAGTGTTTGACTAGTGGCTTGAGCACTGAGGATGGAATAGTGATTGGCTTATGCTAGCTCTCCCATCCTGGGAGAAGAGAAATGGTGTTCTTGGTCAACCAAATGGCTCCTCTGCAAGCAAATGCTTTATCTATGTCAGTTGTGTTGCATATGAGCTTTAGCACACAATTATCTGAATAGTAGACATAATTGTTATGACTTTGATAAGAAAGTATAATTGTCTGCATCCCATGTGAAAGTGTTATATGTCACATTCAAAAGCTTTCCATGTACCACTTCTGTTTGTAGGTTACCCAGTACCAAGTGGAGAACAAAGATAAGTAATAAATAGGTTTCTGTTTACTATGATGGAGTCCACTGCAGGGCCTAAAGGAGCATGGGCAAAGGTGACTTCTCCTATGAATAGCTATGGCATTTTTTTGTTTCTTTCAGGACAATGTAGTTGGCTAATGTGCCGGTCTTGAAAGCAGTACTACTAAAAGGTCATTAACCAGTGACAATCCTCATAAAAAGCACATAAGATCAACATGAAATGGAATTCAACAGGTGGGGTTATGATTGCCTTGTATTCAGGTGATGGAAATATTTTTTGTATCATTTTGTGGGTCTGAGGTGTCAAAAATCATTCCAGGTGGTGCCTACGATGTTGATTACATGTGGTGAGTAGAGGTCACGGGTCTCTTTAGGTGATCATCTAGGACAGTGCAATACATACACATTTAACAAATATATATGCACAAAAACCTATAGCCAGTTTATAGGTTCATAGCTTTATAGGAGATTATTAGGCTAATGGGTTAAGGGCCCTGTGATGACACGAGGTATTGCCAGCTATGCCAAGGAACGTAGAGCAGTGGATGTGTAACATATGTCAGCACAGCTAGCTGGAACTTTGTAAAGAATAATATGTCATTTGTACACCAAACTGATTTGTACAGATTATTGTGTTGAAAAATGTATTTGTAAAGTTGCTTGTATTAAAAATGTACCAAAAGTGTGTCCTGCTGGACAGAAAAAGAAATACACATGCATTATTGTAACTGTTTAAATGTATATGGTTTAACAGAGGATACTGGAAAAGAAGAGGTTAATCTCAATCCACCTGACTTTGAAAATATTCTGAAATGAAATTACTGTGCCTAGACCATAAAGATTGCATCTTACAATTCTCAATGCATCCAAAGACAAAAGTCTGCACTAGGAAACTTTCTGCATTGTCTTTGGGATGAACTAATTGCTACTCTGGAAGGATGGATGTTTGAGATTGTTTTATGACTTCCAGGAGCTGCATCAGATATTAGCAAGACTGTGTATGTGTGTGTGTGTGTGTGTCTGTGTGTGTGTGTGTGTGTGTGTGTGGGGGGGGGGTGTTATTGATGCATATATACTAAATCCTGATAGCTTCTAGCTAAGGGAGGAGCATGGGAACCAAAAGTCAGATAATCAGATGTATGTGATGTTATTCTCTAATGTAGGACAAAAATTATGTTTAATACTAGATGAGACTGAAGTCTCATTGTAGTCTGTTTCTTGGAACCTGACATAGAAGGACCCCTCACCTAGTGTATTTTGCCTTGCTCTAGTAAGTGACCAGGGAATAGTAATTCTTTAGATCAGTCAGGAAAATATAGTGAGATTAGTTAAGTGCTGGTTTTCTGTATATGTGTGAATCTATTCACCTGTGTTATTTGTAATATTTCCTGTGATTGAAACTCTGGTGTTTATTGTAAATAGATATTTAGTATTTTCATGTTCTTTTATTATTTATTATTAAATATATTTAAACTTTTCATTGTGGTTTGTGCTTTAGAGAATATTTTAATATTTGAGAGTACACACACACACACACACACACACACACACACATATATATATATATATATATATATATATATATATATATATACTCATTACAATTTCACTCAGTATAATTGGGTACCCTTGCAAGAGCCTTAGAGTAGCTGACTTTGGAGCACCTGGTGGTGGTGTAACTACTTTATAATCTGGGTAGAAGGGGGTATAGCTAGTAAAGCTGTATCAACCGTTCCCAGGTGTGTATGTGTGTGTGAAAATCAACTCTCAGAGTGTGTGTGTCAGCTGTTTGGAGCAGGGGCACAAAGCACTGGTTTCATAGAGAGAGTGGTGCAGAAACTTGGTTTGGACACTTGGCTGAGGTCTCAACTCTATAGCTGTGCCAGTGTTAAGTCTTATTGGAGACCAGGAGGGAGACAGATAGAGAAATCCAGACCCCGGACTGAATGTACTCCCTGTGTGCTCTTAAGGGGAACTGTGTTTGATGCAGAGAGCAGCATCTGGAAATACTAGGTGTGTCCATTTTTGTTCCAAGTGAACATCCCTCTTTAGTGCCTGTGGTGAGAACTCAGGCTCCTTGCTTACTGACCCACAGTAGAGACACCACAGACTCTTGCAAGCATAGCCAATTTAACCCACATTTACCCAATATATGGCCCGTAGGGGCAAGAGGATGGCATAACTTTGTGCCTCTGCACTGAGTATCTTACAGATTGCACCTGTCAATAAGGGACATAGGCACTACCCAAGATGTGAATTTGTGAGTCCCCATCAATTGATCCAAACTGTGTTTGAAGACAGCCAGGGAAGGGCTCTGCTTAATGTGAATATGAAGCCTGTTCTGAATGATAGACCATCTTTGAGATACATATCTGTCTCTCCAGCATGTTTTGTTTGAGTTACTGACCAAGTTTAGATCACTAGATTGGGTGACCATGTTTGACTTGCAGATGTGTAGCAGCACTATCAAGGCTGGATTTCTGAGTGCCTTGTAGGTCAGGTATAGTTCACCCCTTAATAGTCAGTAGGAGACAGGTTAAAGGGATAGGGCTTTTAGTCTATCCACATTGTTCATGTTTTTTACACCCTGTATTTTCTATGTGAGGAAGCTCTGGGGTCACTCCAGCTGCTGCAAGTGCCTAGTCAAGTACCTCCCAAAGGATGCATATTACTCAGTTTTTGGTCTAATGAGGGCTGAGTACAGCGGGACTATAATTTCCTTGGATCTAGGTGCCATACGTTTACTTATAAGTTATACCACATAAAAGGACTTACAGTTGTGGACACAAGACAGTCAAAGTTCAAGCTACTATCACTTTGTGGGCCTAAATCTCTCACCTCTTAGTCTACTTTTAGGGGTATGCCATTGATGCTGTAATTTGAAGGGGTATTTGACTTCCCAAAGGGTAGGATAATGCATTTTTGAATTTAGTTTTAGTCCATTGTTCTGGCACCAATCATTTGTCTGATCTAGACCCTTCTGAAGAATATCTACATCACTGGGGGATTTAATGATTGGACCCAGCTATTGCAGTCACTGGCAAACTTTGTCATCCAAAGACCTTTCACATTAGACATGACTTCAGTGATGTATATTCTGAACAGATGTGGTCCCAGCACTGAGTCCTTTGGCACACCATTAGCAACTGACCTCTTGCTGGATCTTGATTCACCAACTTTAACCATGTGTCCTGTCAATCAGCCAATTAGCTATCTGTCAGATGATGTAGGGATTTATACACAGTTGTGTGAGTTTATTTATAATACCTGAGTGGGGAATTGTGCCGAATGTCTTGGTCAAGTCAAGGTAGGCAGCGTGTACTGCTTTACTGTCATCCATGACCTTAGTTACTTTCTTAAAGAAATCTACTGGATCCAGTAGGCATGAAGCATGAACAGCCCTTGACAAAACTGAATTGGGTCAGGTCCAGTGTTTGGAAGCTTACTATGTCATTATTTATCAGGATCATGATTATTCCTTCCATGGCCTTACATATAAAACCAGTCAAACTTATGTGTCTGTAATTTCCCACATCAGTAGATAGTCTCCCTTTATGCGGGGGTTGACTGTTGCTGTCAACCCACTCTATTGGGACAAAGACAGTCTGGAGGTTATGGTTAGATAGAGATCCTAATGGGCCTGATAAGTTCTGATTTGAGCTGTTTAATTGGCAACCTGGTATGTCATCAGGCCTCATCGAAGCTGCGTTTTGTTTTTAGCTTTGGAGAGTGCAGTGGAAACCTTTTCTTTGTTGATAATTGGCAGTAGAGTGGTGGAGGGTACTTCTTGAGCTGGGGGTGATCGGGAGGTGAAATTTGAGCTGAATCTATCAGTCAGCAGATTTTCTGTATCTTCTGGCTGAGTATAGGTGATGCCATCTACAAATAATTCTGCAGACTATTGGGTGCTGCCCTTAAGACTGCGGACATAACTGAAAAATTCCTTATGGTTATCTTTAGCTTTGGAAGCTATTTTTACCTCAAAGTTTACTTTCAGAGACTTGACTATTTCCCTAATTTGCTTGTTTAGACTAATGAGAGACATTTTACTGTGCTGTCCACATACCCTCTTACTTCTCAACACCATTTTTTTATCTTTGGTTGTGCAACCTATTAATACCAGGGGTCCAGCAAGATGGCTTGTTTTTGCAGTTTGATCTGGATTTATTTCAGTCTGGTACTGCCTTTCTATGCAGTTGTTTACATGGATGTACATGGCTTTTTTGTATGCCTCAGCATAGGTTTCAGTAGTTTCTGGATTTGGTGGAGCTTGGAAACTAGCTAGCACTATTCTATATTTGTGATTATGAGATCTAGGATATTTGCTCCTCTAGTGGGAGTACAGATTTGCTACTTCAGTGCATTTGAATTTACAAAGTCAAGAAATCTTTGGGCCTGCATGTTAGTGGTCATGTCTGCCTCCCAATTAATGTAGGGTAGTTAAAATCACCCTTGAGTATGGTATTGGGCTTGATGGTGAGTAATTCTAGTAACTTTACATATGCTGTATGGATTTTCTGCTTCATGATGGAGGACCTGTAGCTAGCAAGAATACGGTAATGGATTTTTTCCATGGTTAGCTGGAGGTTACTTGGACATGGAGTAGCTCCAACATGTCATATTTCTTGACCAGCCTTGAGGCGTGCTTAACCTTTATGTAGATAGATACACCTCCATCTTTTGCTCATGTTCAGTGGATGATCAGAATGTATGAAAAGCATTATAGCCCTGCGCTGCTGGAGTGATTTTCGTGGCTTTAAACCATGCTTCAGAAACTGCACAGATGTCAGCATTCTCCAGGGTGAGAACAGCTTCCAGGGAGGGCAGTTTCTTGTTGAGGCTCCTAGCAGTGAGCAGTAAAACATTTAGCTTGTCCTGAGTAGCTTTTGTTGAGTTGGAATGTTTGTCTGTCTGGTGATGCCTAAAACAGACACTATAGGGGTGGATAATGTTTTGGCCAATATCCAAAAGCCTAGAGGTGACAGGTGAAGACCATCCTTGGCAAAGCAGAGTGGCCTGTCAACTATGTCTTCTCAGGATCACAAATATTGGATCACTTTGGAATAATATCAGTAGCTAAGCAAAATGTAAAAGTTGATCATTTTCTGCTGCTATTGTTGTATCATCCTTAGAGACAACAGATTGCTGCTCAGTGCTAGGTTCATACCTTCCCGTGACACATATTCTGAGAGCTCATTCATATCTCTGTTCATGTAGTCCAAGGAGGTATGTCTCAAGTCACTCATGCCCACAGGCACTATGACTGAGTCATAGTGGTACTTAGGGGTAAGAGACCTGAGTGCTTGAGGGTGTATATTATGTTATCGAATTTTAAAAAGTTCGAATGTCACATGGTCAAAGCCATATGATCAAACTTTTAAACGTTCGAAAAGCTAAAAAAAAGAATAAACAACAGAAAAAAACTACCAAGTCCTCCTGCACCCCCCACCCCCCCCCCCACTCTAAAAATATACCATTGTTGAGATTGCACTACAGTGCAGGAAAGGGAAATCTTTCCATAATGCACTGTACGGATCTCCGTTGAAACATTTGAACTTTTAAAAGTTCGATCATATGGTGTCGACCATATGATGTTTGAACTTTTAAAAGTTCTATAATGTAATATACACCCAGTGCTTGTATGATCTGGTGAATCCTGGCCCCTGGCAGGCAACTAGCTATAACCTTTCCCTTGTCCAGCCTAGCAAGAGGGACATTGGTGTGTTTCACAATGGAGTCTCTTATGATCAGAATATTGGGTTGTGGAGTGTTTCACCTTTTGGGCTTAGCAGCTGAGGCACAGTGAGATGCTACTTTATGTATTGTGATGGGAATTGCCTTTTTGTGTACATGCAGAGTTTCTGAGGACTGGGCCTGAGAGGACTTTGAGGTTTCGGAAAGTTACATGTGAGCAGCTCTGCATATATGGGTCTTTGTGTGTGGTCCTTTGCTGGAGCAGTGACTGAAGTACGTGAGTTACTGACAACCTGTTTGTTGCCTTTTGTGTCTGTATGTGACAATCTAGCCTCCAGTGTCTGTGTGTGACTACATACTGCATTTGTCTGTTCGAGAGTTGAGTGGTTGTTAATGTACATAAGGCAATTGTTACATTACCATGCAGGATGCAGCGATAATAGGAATGTGCCCATCCATGGTTGCAGGTCGTAATGTGTACGTGAAAGGATAAGAGTAGGGGTTGTTTGTAAGTGGATGAGGGAAGGGTGCTTTCTTGATGTAATCTGCAACTAACCTAACCAGCAATGTTGCTCAGTGCCAAATCAGATGGTCTTCGAGCAGCAATAGTCCTGGGTGCTATAATAAGGTAACTAGCACAGTAAACCTTCACAGTATAATGAAATACTCAATGCTTCCAGAGTTTGCTTCTGTACAGGGCACCAGAATAGTTCTGTGCAAATGTGCTGCATTTATGCCAGCACTGGAAATATAAAAATCTGACTAATGAGCCCTCTGTCCAATGAAATAATTACACTTAGAGCCCTTTTGTGTGCTTCCCAACTCAGACAGATAGACCAGTTAAACACCTACTGGCATTAGAAGAATAGTTCCAGTCCACCTAAAGTAAAAACACAGTACAAGAGTGTCCAGAGTGAAATGTTACCACAAGCAAACTTAAAGATACACATAAAGAAGTGTACTTTAAACAGCTTATAAAAGTGTGATTATTCAATAAAAGTACTTTGCTTTGTAGAATTGAGCCAAGAGCCACTCTATTGGCAGAATTTACAAAGCCACTAAAATCAGGTAAGCTGATTAATAAGCCCTCCAGCCAATAAAACAACTTCATGCAGGAATCTCTAGTATGTATCCCCAATCTATATAGACCAGGATACCAGTCACTGTTGCTAGATGGAAAACCCACAGTCTTCTTGATGTAAAAACACAGAAAAGTGCTTGCTAGAGTGTAAAAATATACTACTTTATCCAACAGATAGCTAGATAATGAATTCAGAGCAAGTGAGTCAGCAGAAGAGACAATGATTGATAAAATGGACTTTTTTCAAAATAACCTAGACCCCTAGGCAGGGGTCCAGGGAAGTAAATAGTGTGGGAAGAAATAGCCAGGGAATTGTTATGGCTAGGCTTGTACAGGCCATAACAGCATAGTACCAACCTATGAACCTAAGAACCTATAAGCACATGGAGAGGCAAATAAATAATTCAAGATATAAACAACAGTCTAGAAAGGGAGTAACATATAAAGCTAAATTTACAGTAATGGCGGGCAGTTTAAAATTACCAGTTTAAAAAGCAGATCAAGGAAGAGGAGGGCAGGTAAGAAAAATAACCAGCAAGGAGTCACCAATGCTGCTTGTAGTTTTTGTAGCTCTTGAGTCTTTTCAAAAAAGACAAAGACCCAGAAATTCTCTGTGCATTTAAGTATCACTCAAGATAGAAATTAACCAAAGAAAAAGCATGTGAAATTTGCAGCCTAGGTAATTTAAGTGTTTATCTGCCACACAGAACAAAAACACCAGGCCAACCAGATTTCTTAAAACGAGAAAACAAAAATGGAGCAGATAAAACAGAAAGTAGCTCTATCACTTTATGCAACTCACAGAGAAAAAATATAGATTCACTTTCCTCACCCAGTTTGGAGTCACCAACAGTGCTTGTAGGTTTTGCAGGTCTTGAGTCTTATCAGTGTCCTGTTCCCGGTGATTCTTATGAAGGCATCCCAGTGCTACTGACCATGTGGTCTTCTAGCCGGGTATGATTCTGTATCACAATATCGTGATAGTTCACAATTTTTTTTTTGAACCTAGCACTGAATGCTGTTCAACATGGCAGCTTGGTTGGGCACATTAGCATTTACTATTGTTGGTGGTATTATTTCTGAGGGTACACTGTTGATGGAGAATCTGATGTGCATACCACTACCCATCACAAAGGACTTACTGCTGATGAGAGCACTACACAAGTGTCTGATCCAGATACAAATTGATTGAAGTGCTGATTAAAACTCAGCATTGTTACAATAAGCACACAGTTAAAACACTACAATGTGAATTAAGATCAAAGTACAGGAATATAGATTAGGCTAAAATGATATGTCAAAAAGTAGGACATAATTAAGTTTTTAAATGCAGGAGAGTGAACCACCATCAGAGAAGATTCCAAAGAAGCTGTGTGCGAGACAAAAGCCATGCATACCAGAGTTCTTCAGTAGTCCCTGAGCATCAAACTGCTGTCAAAGACAAAACCAAGATTCCTTACCTTCTCAACAAATTACAGATTCTCTCCACTACGGATAATAGTGGGAGTCAAGATAAGGAGGTTTACTTTACATGTGGGTCAGACAGAATCTATATTTGTAAAACAAGATCAAGGATATTTGCACCTATGTTAGGAGAAGGCACAACTTTGTTGAAATGGCTAGCATCAATAAAGCTAAGGAAGCATGCTGCATTTTTGTTTCCAGCTGTGCTCATTTGTCAGTTAATGAACTGGTAGCTTAAGTCATCCAGGATAATCGTATTCAGTTCAACAGGTAAGGACCCAGGGGGGTGACATAGGTGTCAGGGAGAGTAATCAATTGCCAGGACCAGCTACAGTGAGTCTCAAAACGTGGAGACTGAATGGTTGAAAAAACAAATTTATATATGGTGTTTGAGATTGCTAATTCTCAGAATATTTCCTTTTCTCCAAGGTATGGTGATCTCAGAGTAAGTATATATAAGATGGGGGGGGGGGGCAGGGTGAACGGTATGCCCCCCTGCAAAAAAAAGAAGTTTAAAAGTAGAGAGTAATGTTTGAGATTCTCTCTTCTGCATTTCTGATCATTTTCAGTGTGTACTCAATATTATGTGTCAAAATTTCAGTAGGGAGCTATCTGGGTCAGCAAGAGACATAGAAATAGTTGTATAATTGGCAACAATATGATAATTTAGCTTATGTACTGATACTGGGATACAGAAGATTTCAAGGTTGTTATCATGTACAATTTGCTGGGAGATAATGGGATCACAGATCAATATGAATACACCTCCAACATCACAAAAGGTGTGAATGAATGGTAAGTGCTAAAAATAAAGGTAAAGAGTGAGTTTCATTAGTTATAGAGATGTGTATGAATTGAAGGGTCATGGAAGCCTTAGGTTCAGACATTATTTTTATTAATATTTCTAGCACTGAACAGTGCCAAGTTGATATAGGTTGGACTGAATTAGAAATTAATTTGAAAGGTCTAGAAGAGTGACTTAGCCAAAAGAAAGGTACTGTTGGGATGAAAAATACCGCAGCCAATATGCAGAAGCCAAGAAGGGAAAGTTGAAGGCCATCGTTCTGACAAAGAGAACAGCTACAGTAATTCCCATAAGAGGGGACCTTCCACAGTCCCAGGCAATTGCAGACCCATACGTTTGACCAGCCTTATTTGCCAAGCCATAGCATGAAACTAATCATTAAGGATATTGGAAACCTCCAAACACTGGACCCATTTTAGTTTGGGTTCATTAAAGGGCAGGTCATGCTTACTCACCCTTGTGGACCAAACAATTGATAAAGGTAAAATAGTGCACACAGCATACCTGGACCTGGCTAAAGCTCTTGATTCAATGCCCCATTCAGGTATAGTAAGAACGCTAAATAAACTGGGAGTAAACCCTTACATCACCCACTGGAATACCAGTTGGTAAATAGATAGGATGCTGAAGATCAAAATCACAGAAGCTACCTCTAGAAAGAGACCAGTCACTGATGGAGTCCCACAGGGTATGGTGCTGGGACCTCTCTTGTTTGACATCTGAAGTATAAGTCTATACCAAAGGGTTCTGGATGACCAAATTTGCAGATGACTGCAAGCTAGGAGCAGTCACTGAATCCCAATGACTTAGCCATCCTGCAGGAAGGGTTGTCCTAAACAAATAACTGGTACTAGAATCATTGACTGAAACTAAATGCCAAAAATGCATTATCATATATGTTGGGTAGTCATCTACCCCAGGAAACTATGACATTGGCAATACATCCATAAAAGTTGATCCAGTTGTTTGGGATTAGGAAGAATGATCAAACTTTTGACCAACAAGTGCTCACTGTTGTAAGGGAGGCATTCAATATTGTATAACCTATAAACAAATGGACTGTGTCTAGATCCAGGGATGTCATTTCCCCCTTCTTTCATTAGGTCAGTTACTGAATATAATACTCCCTTTGACATGTATGTGTCCAGAAACATGTAACAAATGGAATGCCCACCAACATACCTTACTAAAATATACAAGACCTAAACACTATGTCCTACATGCATCACCTCAAAGCCATGTCACTATAGGTTCATAGATGTGTAGTAGGTTAATGACCACAAGGTTTTTTTAAGCCTAGACATGTATCCCAAATCTCTGACAAGTTCTGGTACCCTTGATAAGTGCAAACAGGGGGTTGGGACAAGAAACATTTACAAGCAGAAGCCTGGGAGATAAACCATTTACAGGCTACCTGTGTCCATTAGAGACATACATAGGTGCCAATCTAGGGATGAATTTCCTGTTCCCAATCCAATTGTCCAAGTTACACTTGAATTGGGTTAGAGAGGAACTCTGCTTCACATGGATGGGGGGCCTGCTCCATAGACGGGGTAGTATGTGGGATACATACCTGTCCCTCCAGCAAGTCTTATTTATATCACAGGCAAGGTTTAAGTCTTTAGAACGGGTAATTCTGGTGCTGTTTGTTTACAGATATGTAGGAGGTCCATCAGATTGGGGTTTGACAATGCCTTGCATGCCAGCCATAGATCTCCCCTCAACAGCCTGTAGGAGACAGAATGCAGGGATAGGGCCTTGAGGTGGTCTGCATAGGATGTGTTTCTTATGCCCTGTATTCTTTTAGTAAGGAACCGCTGTGGATGTTTCAATTGTTGGATATGCCTCATTAGGTACATACCAAAGGAGATATTGTACTGAATGATAGGTCTGATGAATGCCAAATATAGTGGAATAATGACTTTCTTGGACTGAGATGCCATACCTTTGTTTATAAGTTGCACAACATAGAACAAGTTCCACACTACTGTAGACACATGATGGTCAAAGACTAGATTACTGATATGTGTTTCCCCAAGTCCATGATTACCGGGTCAACCCTTAGTGCTGTGTTGGCAATATGATAGCTACCAGGGGTGGATGACTTCCCAAAGGATACTATTATGCATTTCCTGGCATTTAGTTTTAGTCCTTGGCTCTGACACCAGCTGTCTGTTTGTATCAGCCCCTCCTGGAGATTATTTTTGTCAGTGGGATATTCAATGACAGCTCCTAATTTGCAATTATCTGCAAATTTAGAGGCCATTGACATTGGCCTTGACTTCACAGAAGTAAATGCCAAAAAGGAGCAGTCTCAGGACCGATACTTGAGGGACTCCGCTTGTGACTGGCATCTTTGTAAAGGTGGACTCCCCAGTTCTAACTTAATGGGTCCTGTTTGTGAGCCAGCTGACTATCCACTAGGTGACATAACAATTTTTACTTGACTTCTTGAGTTTGTCAACAATGTCCCCAAGTGGGGTATTGTGTCAAATGCCTTGGCTAGGTTAAGGTAAGCATTGTGAACTATTTTGCCTTCTTCCATTGCTTTCATGACCTTCTCAAAGAAGTCCACCAGGTTGAGTAGGCATGACCTGCCCTTGATGAAACCAAATTGGGTTGGGCCCAGTGTCTGGAGCTTTCTTATGTCATTATTGATCATTTCCATGATAATTTTTCCCATGACTTTGCAAATGTGACTAGTGAGGCTTATCGGTCTGTAGTTTTCAAGGCCTGTAGATGACCCACCTTTGTGCAGAGGGATGACTGTTGCTGCTCTCCATTCATGAGGAACAAAGCCTGTTTGGAGACTACAATTAAATTCCAATTCCAGAGGTCCTGATAGGTCATATTTCATGCTATTTAGAAAGCATCCTGGGATACTGTCTGGGCCCATTGAAGCAGTGCTCTTAACCTTAAAGAGAGCATTAAGGACTTGTTCCCTAGGGATAGCAAGGGGAGTTATATTTGATGGTATTTTTTAAGGAAAGTTGAGGGAGATGGAGGGATAAATTTGATGCTAAATTTGTCGCTAGTAGGTTTGCATTATCTTTTTTGTGCAGTATAGGTGACTCCATTAAATGAGCTCTGCACACAATTTTGTATTGCCTTTGAGGTTGCTGACATAGCTAAAGAATGCCTTGTGGCTGTCCTCAGCCTGGGAGGCCAAATTTATCTCAAATGTTGGCTTTGGCAGACTTTATTTGTTCTCTGGGTCACTTGTTTCATTTGATGAGATTGTTTTTATCCTCCTGGCTGCTGTACCTCCTAATTTTTGCCATGAATTTCTTCCTTCTCCTATAAAGCCAATTAATGGTGTGATTCCACCAGGGTGGCTTGTATTTTGAGTTAGGTTTGTACTTCTTCCTGGTGGGTACAGCTGCCTCTATGTAGCAATTAACATGCTTGTATAGGGTTTCTGTGAACAATTCCACATAGGCAGCAGTGCTCTCAGGGTTTATGAGGACTTGTAATTTTGCCAGGTTCTCACTTAATAGTAAGAAGTTAGTGTTAGAGTAGTTCCTGAATATTCCAATAAAAGGTGCTCATGCACCCTATCTTTAAACTTCCTGGAAGTTTTTCTCACATAAAAATACCTCACAATTTGAACATATAGCAATATATGTTACTTGAGAAGTATCACAAGAAAAAATGTCCCTTTAATACAACTTCATATTGTTAACATTAATTTTATTCGTTAACATATGGGGGCAGTGGTGCTGCGGTAGCGTTGTCGCCTCACAGTAAGACACTGTCCGGTTCAATTCTCAGCTAGAGCGTCTGCTGCGTGGAGACATGCGTGAATGGGCGTACCTTCGTTGAAGGTTGTGCGTCAGGCCTGGCAATCCCGTACGTAAAAATCAACTGCCAATCATTAGCGGACCAGAGTTCCGCTGTGGGACCCCTAGCCGGGAAAAGCCGAAAAGACACAAACAAACATATGGGGGCAATGAGTACCCTAAAGATAGAGTGTATGAGCACTTTTTAGTTGTCAAGCAGAGCAATAAAAATAATGCACTAGCTAGGAATATAATAGATGCATCCTCATACTCTTTTAGATTTCGTATCCTTGAGCAAGTTCAGAATGATCCAAGGGCTTAGTTATTGCTGAGCACTTAAATAAATGTAAGCTAAAATAGCAAGTAAAGTTAAATGATATGCTTATTGCAATAATGAAGCATGATCCATCAGTTCATTATTAAACTTAAAACCTTTGGAAGTGTAATAAAAGAATAATAGATATTTGTTTATTTAAGCAGGGTTTACATAGGTGTTTTTAGTTTTTC
>NC_056726.1:656673253-656683253 GCF_019279795.1 Protopterus annectens
TAGAAAATAGGAAACCACAAAAATCAAATACACTGTTATCAAGTATTTATTTTCACTATTCAAAAACCCTTAACTTACTTCATTTATTGCAGCGACATAAATTCACTGTTAGAATTTTAATTCAAACATTTGTGCAAATTAGATACTTATGAATTATCTTTCCCCAGCCTACTACTGTGTATATCTGTCATAGATTTGCAAAAGAGGTCAACACCATATAGTAAACAAAATGTTTATGGTGTTGTGTTGCTATAATTCCAGGCTGATCTCTTACAGAGTACCGAAATGCATGTTTGTGTATCCACTGATTGTTCTACACTGCACGTATTGAGTCCATTTTCTTTGCCCACCCATCCCAGGAAGATTCTAACTTTTGAAACATGGTAATTTATGAATTCCACTCCTTAAGGAGATAGCATTTTCTTCAGTTCTGAGCTCAGGCATGCAGCTTACTTACACACGATTAATTTTCAGTCCTCATTCCATACATTTTAAGTTATGAAATAATTAAATTCTTGGATGCTGTGCAATACTTAAATGCTTTAGAAAACAATAAAAAAAAATATTACTAGCACATTCTTATCAGAGATTCATAGTTGCAACACTTTTGTACAGAACGTTTTGTCCAGTTTAGTACAGTCACTACTTCCAAATAAAAATCTAGTGAAATAATAAACAATAAACCAGAATAATTGTCTAAGTAACTTGTTTAAATTAAAGTCAAGATACTTTACAGACTTAACATATTTCTCCTTTTAGGAACTACATCCCTTACCACAGTTACATGTATGCTAGACAGCATACAAAAACTGAAAATGAATGAAGGATGATACATTTTTCTATCAATACACCAGCTGTTCTGAATATGCAGCATAATCAATCATGAATAGGCTGCCTTGGCTATTCTACAAAAAATCCGTATTAACACATTTTCATAAATATATCATCATATCTTGTTAAAAAAGATTATAATTTAGTCATGTTTTCCTTTAAAACTGGTGGCACTTCCTTTACAAATACTTCTGTGTTTTAGGACTTCTCAAAAGCAAACCTTATTCAGTTACTAGACGACCTAAATAAATTCTGCTTTAATCCTCCTCCATGGATTTCATTGCTGAAGCTGCTACCTATACCTGTGATTACTACTCCCACTTAAATAGTTGTATTGATAAGGCATTACCTATTTTTAAATATGATGACACATTTAGAATCAAACTTCTGTGGTGGAATACCCATATTAACAAATTATATTAAAAGAGACAATGCTTAATGCTTATAAGATGTCTCATTCTTCCAACCTCAAGAGCCCACTTAAGCAAACTAACAAACAGCATAAGCAAACCATTAGGAAGCCCAAAGCTGAGTATGAACTTAAAATAGCAACTAAAACCAAAAATTATTACAAATCTTTCTTTAACTATGTCAGGAAGTTAAGAACTAGCTCCCAAAAATGTTTGAAATGAGTCCATAAGAAGACCATGCTCACTGACCCAAAAGAAGTAGTTAATATTCTAGCTATGAAATTTACTGCAAATTTTACTCTATCCACAGTTATAGGTATTCCACAGGTTCCACAATGCTAGTCACCCACTTTAATTACTATGGAACAAGCCCTCTCAAAAACTAAGACTACTTCATGCATGGGGCCTGGTAACATACTAGGGTGCCTGATTATCAGTGCCAAATATGTGTTTTCTGAACTCCTACTTAACCTCATTAATTCAAGCTTCTCCATTGGCTATATTCTCTACATCCTGTAATGCTATTACACAAGAGTAGCCCAACCACAGACCTCACAAGTTTCATATGTAAAGCTACTGAGTGCATTATCTTAGACCTCATTAATCTGGTCATTGAAACTCTCCTAACCCTCTACCCTCATCATCTTGGTTTTGTCAAAGAAATGTCCTGCCTCTTTAACCTCATTATTTTCTTTGAAAAAGTAACCAAATCAGTAGATAGTGGTCATGCAGTGCATGTAACATGTCTAGACCTGGAGAAGGCTTTTGACACTATTCCACCATGCAGGCATCAATGACAAACTTGTAAATCTGAATATAAATTATTATGTTATGAGGTGGATAGTTAACTGGATTCCTGGCAGAACCTAAATGGTTAGAGTCAGAGGTATGACTTCTGAAAGCAAAATAAAGTTACCACTGGTGAACCGTAGGGCTCTGTTTAAGGCCCTCTCATATTTGGAATTTAATTCTGTGACCTTCAGGCCAGCTCTCCTGGCCTATGGTTTACTTTGTTTGCAGATGACTGCAAACTGAGTGTTGTTATTCAATCTTCAACTGACCCACAATTGGTCTAACATGGTTTAGGTCAAGTTAAAAATTGGTGCAAGGGTAATGGTTTTAAATTAGATGCAAAGAATGTAGCATAGTTCATACTGGTAAGCAAAACAGTTTCATTTACCATATAGGAGATGCACCCCTCCAATCAGACTCGTTGTATGGTACTTATGTACTCTTGTTGATAATTCACTATCATTTGACCACCATGACACCACAATAGTTCAGAAAGCCCTTTATATGACTCATCTAATTCTCAAAGGCATCTCAACTAAATTCGAAAGCATCTTAATTTTTCTTAATACACATTTGGGTATGTTTTTGTCTAAACATATCACACAGCTGGAGACATCTCAGAGACTCATAACTAAAAAAAAATAAGTGGCCTCAAAAGTCTTAGTTATCATCAGAGACTGGCAGCCCTTTCTCTGTACTTAGTCTCTTACAAACTCCTTCATGGAGATCTGTGTCTAGACTTTCAAGCTATGGAAGATCAAACCCTATTTTATCTCCTATTTCTTTGCAGAACTAATGGTATTTCAAACACTCTGTTAAAAGAACTAAACCTTCATTAGATAAATAAGACATGTTGGTGTGATAGATCCACATCCCAACATATCCATCTGCTCTAAAACAAACTTCCATTACATGTCAAGCAGAGTAACACCCTTGAAACCTTCAAAGTAAGCCTAGATAATTGGATGGGTAGCCTCAAATTCTCCCCTGATCTAGCTTGTCTTGACATCCTTGAGGCTAAAGGTATCTTTTGAGTGTTTTTTTTTTTGCTAGGCTTGTAATGCCATGCACAGAGATTGCCTAATAATTAACTATGAACCAATGAACAGTCATCCACTATGCACTACCTGGCATCCTCTTAAATGGTATACAAAGAGTTCACATAACTGGCTCTGTGTAATATTAAAAATAACATGATAAGGTAGTATAAAACCAAATTCAAGACATTTTCACTACAGGGATGAATTGGGCATCCTCACAAAAGCTACAGTTCTGACCTACAAATATACCATCACCAGATAAAAAAGGATATGACCATTTCACAATTAAACTTAATGGAAAAATAAATAGGCAAAAACAGAGTCATAGTTATTTAAAGAAAACCAATAGATCTTAAAAATAGGCCAAGTTATTTAAAGAAAACCCAATATCTTACCACTTATTGGAACTTGCACAAGGGCCATTATATTTCTATGAGGTCACACCTCACACAACTACATCTTTATGAATAATATAACTGGTCATAGAGTAGGCTGAAGTTTATTTCTGATGGTTAAATACACTTGCAAAGTAACATGCCCTTAACTTTTTATTTAGATTATGCTGGATGGCTGTATAACATTCC
Source organism: Protopterus annectens (assembly GCF_019279795.1). Lineage (NCBI taxonomy): Eukaryota > Metazoa > Chordata > Ceratodontiformes > Protopteridae > Protopterus > Protopterus annectens. The sequence continues at coordinate 656,676,911 of NC_056726.1, forward strand.
ATTTTGGTGCACCATGCATTCCATTTTCTGACCTCCAGCCATAGTGAAAGTACTTCTGGGCATTCTTGATAGACATATATAAACACTGCTCTAAGATAAGCTGTGTGCTGTGGACAGCTTTGGTCACAATGGGCTAAAATTCAATAGCTGTGCAGAAGGGGCATGTATAATCTGGCACAAATCATTGCAGAGACAACACAATCAACAGGAAATAATATTTTATTGGATGATATTACTACAAACATTTCATTCAATTGTTTAAATGCTTTCAGAAGTCTAATTTCAGTAAGTGATCATTTTACCATCTCTTTCATGCTAGCCTTTTAGAATGCCTAAAAAAGTAAACCCGTTTAGGTGAACTAGAGTGTCACCTCACTCATGAATGAAAATGTTCCCCTAGTAGAGTTAGGCACATTAATTGCTGTCTGGTCACTCGTTTAACTAATGTAAAACTTGCATTATAAAAAATATTCGGATTCTAACAAACATTCAAGACAAATTATTCACTTGAATGCTGAGACATCCAAATGGAGACATCACCCTTAAATTACAACTTAGCACTAGAGCTTGAACTTTTGCAATTAGAGAAAAGCATGCAGGCTGTCTGTTAAAACAGTAAAATCAGCCTATTTATGATGGGAACAGATTCTTCTAGAATGGAAGCCCAAGCTGGTTTTGAAGGCATTAAAGGAATCTGCAAACACTACATGGTCAAATATCTCCTATGTGTCTATAAACAGTATTTCTGAGGAAACTTCTGATTCAAAATTGATCAGTATCTTATACATTTGCATAATAAAAGAAAGGACACAATCTGATTCTACTTCCATTGCTCATGATGTAAATGCTCAGGACATATTAACAACAGAAGTTTAAGTACTACCTTTTACTTTAAAGCAGTCACAGTAGAAGAGCTGTGCATGTTGCTAGAAATGTTAAAGACTAAAAATATTAATCTACACAGTGAATGGCATCCCTTATCCCTATCTGAAATGGTAATAGTAACCTTTCTCCTACTAATGGAGTTGTGCAACCATAGCTAAAACTCAATACAACTATACCTTTGCTAAAAGTACCCAACCCAACAGCTGTTACTGACTTTAGCCCATATCTAACTTTGGATTTATAGCCAAAGTGCTGGAAAAACTAGTTTATAAACAATATATGGATCAAAGCCATAAGTATGAACTACTGACCCATGAACAACATGACTTCAGAATTGATGCAGAACATTAACTGCAATTTACAATTACAGGCACTACTTGTATAATATAAATCTACTGGACAGCTGCAGAAGGAATTATAAGGTGATGTTAATAATCTATCTGCTTAGCTCAAAAAGAACACCCAATACTCATCTCAGCAAAGTCTTCAACTAAGCAAAGGATAATGTAGACTATTGTTTTGCGAATGAGACCCATCAGGCACAGCAATTAAGTCAGTATCAACATATGTGTGCAGAAATTTGGTTAAGCCCTACTCTTTTATTGGCATCTCATATGGATGTAGTTGTAGTTAAAGTTCAGAATTAGTTGAACATATGCTACAAAATTACCAACTAACACCATAGTCTAAAACACCTATTGGTGTGAATACCACCTTCACTAGGTTGGGATGTGCACTATTAATAATTGTAATATCTTCACCTAACATTTTTGCAAATGAAATTTCTTACTTTTTTATCCCTTTCAGACATGAACAATCCACACTGTCTATCTGTGGAAAAGGTACAGTATTTACTTATTTCAAGAGTTACTATTTTCTTATTTAAACATTCTAACTTTCAAGTCTTTTTTTATCTCAGAAGCATTGCAGACCAGTCACTAAAATATAGTGATAATAAGTCTTCACTATCTTTTCATATCAGCAGATCAAGAAGCTTTTACAAGATGGCTGTTATTTAATGGAAGATTCCTGAGCAAATTGGCAATTGCTAGTTGAAATAATCTTACAGTTCATTAATTAAATGAAAGAAATTGGTAAAAAGTCACGTCTAAGATCTAAGATTATTACCTTACTGATTACTGTAAATTTCAATATTTTATGGATATTTAATAACTTTCATAAGATCAGAACCCAGTTATATCACATTTTATCAGTATAGTTCAGCTCAACAATTTAAAAAAATAGTTTTGTAATTTTCTGTTGTTGAATGTATTCGTTTACCATTTTTTTCTGTAAATTGCTGTTACTTCATGGACAAAATGTTAATGTCAGTATGTGGATATAGTGTCTATTACTTTTGCTATAGGTGTATCATACCATATCATACCATTGTTTTGTCATGTAACTTTTTGCACATTATTTTCTTTATTTAGTTAATATACAAGTTAACTGAATGACAATCAGGTGCAGTCTAGTTGTAGTAGAACTTATGTTCAGTATAAAGTAAACAAAGAAAAAATAGACAACAAAATAATAAGTGTAGTGAGCAACTGAGTACAGTACTGATAAATCAATGGACTTTTGAGTCTTAACTTCTTTCTTTCAGTAAAACTTTACAAACATATGATCATAATCATGTACAGTCAGAGTAGAAAGACAATTATAAATATTTTGCAAAACATTATAGCACCAACACAACAGCCCTTAGCCTTGTCTATGATTTTGTTGGAAGGGAAAGGTAAGACATTTTTTCTAATGGTCTTTGTTCCTTTGATAGGGAGATCCATGTGCTTGGGGCTTTAATTAAAAAAGATTTGATAGCACATTGATGTGATGCTTGTAGTGAAAGCCAGAGACCTGGAAAAAACTTAAATTTCACTAGATGGTTTTTAACTGATAAGAGCAGATGTATGGAGTTGCACATATTTAGATCCATGTTCTAAAACGTGAAATCCCAATGGTAAGTTAGAACTGAATGTTAGTAGGTAGCCATCTTACTTCTTGTATAGACAGGCAGTGATGTCAGCTTCTAGGTACCCTGATAATGAATCAGCATATTTTATTCTGCAGGGATTGAGCATTTTATAGGTTAAAGACAGATAAATAGGTTCACAGGTAAATACTAGGGGGGTCAATATTAGAACATTGAATTTTTACAATGTCGAATGTTCTAATATCGACCCCTATTCAGCAAACACTGACAATATCGAACATGCAGAACAGCAAATTTTTTTCCCAGGGAAAAAAATTTGCTGTTCCGACATACATACACACAACACAAGCACACCAAACAAACAGCAATCCACACACATACACATAAAATCCTATATCTAACCCTACACTAAACTGTACATACACCACTAGCTATCCACTTACCTTAACCCAAACTCTAACCCTAAGGTCCGTCACTATCGCACACTCACCTCACCCGCGCCCTAACCCTAACTCACCTACCCTGCCCTAACCCTCACGTCCACACAATCGCACACTTACCTGACCCATGCCCTAACCCTAACTCACCTACCCTGTGCCCTAATCCTCACATCCACACAATTGCACACTTACCTGACCCGCACCCTAACCCTAACTCACCTACCCCGCAGGTTAATCCTCATGTCCACACAATTGCACAGTTACCTGACCCGCACCCTAACCCTAACTCACCTAACCCGTGCCCTAACCCTCACGTCCACACAATCACACACTTACCTGATCCCGACCCGTACCTTTCCACCACAGTGCTGAAAATAGCGAAGCCAAAGGAACGGCCAACCGAATTCCTACCCTAGGAAGAAATTCGGTGTTCTGCAGCTTTGCTATTTTCAACGTTCACTGAATAGGGGGTTGATATTAGGACATTCAAAGTTGTGAAACTTCGATGTTCTAATATAGACCCAATACTAGGCAATCAGTCTCCAGACTATTACATACCTAGCAATGACCAGCTAAGAATCAAACCATTTACTTTGTATCTCTGAAGCCAGTATGTTAACTATTATACCAAGCCCAAACCCTTAGGCATTAAGAGTGATAATCCACAGTTAAGTGTAGAGAATAATGCACTTATTCCTGTTAAGTGTGTAGTGCTTTTACCAGTAAACTGGAGGCACAGTAGGGTGACTGAAGTAATTCTGAAATTCTCCAAATTAATTTCTTTGTATGCAGGTAAGGGAGAGTTTGAGCCAATTTCTTAAACATTTTTAGGTAAAGACATTTTCTAATGGTCATTCCTCTAGCCCAGTGGTCCAACAGTTATTCTCCACCATGATGAGATACTGTTGTATGCTGAAAATTATGCTTTTAGTTTTGCTGAGATTAAATATTAGCTCCAGTTGCTCTGATTAAAGAGAAAGTTAGGTCAATTTAATACTACAGAACTTTATGATTTCTTTCATGGTTTCCTTTGGACCAGGTGATTATATTATCAGTAAATAGGAACATGTTTTTATTTAACATGAGGAAGGAGACTGAGCTTTATAAACTGTGATGATCTTTCATCAATGTTTATACTAAAGTATCTGTTCTGGATATAATTTGCAAACCATTGGCTTGAGGCCTCAGTAGCAGAGATCATTTGGCAGGGGATAATAGTTAACAGAATCAAAGGACAAATCCAAGGTACACAATGGTATATAGTGAATATATAGGTTCATAGGTAGGTACTAGGCTATCGGCCCAAGGGCCTAAGTAAGCCTAGCCAACAAGGTTCCCTCACTTATGCCACCTAAGAAAGTTATTTTCCTGTGCCACTGTCGAGCAGAGCCACAGAAGTGATCCCTAGGGTGTATTTCCTATTTCCCATCCACTCATCAAGATTTTTCTTGAAGAGCGCTAATGAGGAACTTTGCTTGACATAGATGGGTAGCCTGTTCCAGAGTATGGGAAGTCTCTGGGACAGGAATCTATCCATCCAGCATGTCCTGTTTATTGTGGTGACAAGGTTTAGATTCCTAGAGCATGTAGCTCAGAGGGATTGGGATTTCTTTAGGTGTAGCATGCTCAACAGCTCTGGGTTTGACATAGTTTTATATGTTAGGCAGAGATCACTTTGGAGTAGGCGATATGCTACAGAGTAAAGCTGGAGTTTTTTGAGACGGTCAGTGTAGGGCATCTGTTTGAGGCCAGTAATCCTCTTTGTGAGGTACTTCTGTGGTCTTTCCAGCTGCAGCAGATGTCTTGTGAGGTACATTCCAAAAGAGGTGTTGTACTCTATAATGGGTCTAATGACTGTCGAGTAGAGGTCTACAATGACCTCTTTTTGTCTGGATGAGAACCATTTTATGATGTGGTGTGCCATGTAGAAGGACTTCCTGACTACTGTGGCAATGTGATTATCAAAGGAGAGACTACTGTCCACCTGGGTCCCAAGCTCTCTTATCACACATTCGGTATTAAGTAGACTGCTGCCTATGTGGTATCAAAGAGGTTGACAATGCACTTTTTGGCATTGAGCTTGAGACCATGGCTCTGACACCAGGCATCTGTCTCAGTGAGGCCCTTCTGTAGGATGTCCACATCATTTGGGGATTTGACTATGGCTCCTAGTTTGCAGTCTTCTGTGAACTTCATTAGCCAGAGGCCTTCTGTGTTAGCCTGTGCTTCAGAGAAGTAGATACCAAACAGGAGAGGTCCCAGGACTAAACCCTGTGGTACTCGACTTGTCACTGATTTGAAATCAGATTTGGAGTCTACATCTTTTACAGTGTGGGTCCTGTCAGTTTGTCATTTGGCAGCCCATCTTGTGGCGTAGGGATTTATACCTAGTTTAGTGAGTTTAGCTATAATTCCAGAATGGTGATGGTGTCAAAAGCCTTAGCTAGGTCAAGATAGGCTGTGTGAACCACCTTACCCTCGTCTACAGCTTTGGAGACTGCCTCAAAGAAGTCAATTAGGTTCAGAAGGCATGATCTGCCTTTCACAAACCTAAACTGGGTGAGGTCCAGAGTTTGGAGGTTACCAATGCCTTTGTTTATGAGTTTCATGATGATACATTCCATGGCCTTGCAGAGCATGCTTGTCAGGCTAATAGGGCGATAGTTCCCAGGATCAGTGGTGGCTCCTCCTTTGTGGAATGGGATAACTGTTGCTGTGCACCATTCAGGGGCAACAAAACCTGATATGAGGCTATGATTGAACATGGCGCTGTTGTGCTGTAACTCAGAGCAGATCTGGGTGTTGCCATTGAGATTTGTGACATAGCTATAGAATACTTTGTGGTTGTCCTTAGAATCAGTGGCAATTTTCTTTTCATAGCTAGCTTTGGAGGATCCTATAAGGGATCTCAGCTTCTTACTGAGGCTGACCAGGGAGCTCCTCCACTCATGGGATTTTACTCTCTTTTGCAACAGATTCTTCCTTCTGTTGGACAGTTTGTTTATGGCAAGGGACCAGCTCATTGGCTTCCTTTTTTGGAGGATAGTGTCTTGGTTCTGCTTGGGATAGCATAATCCATGCACTT